>NC_135311.1:132006238-132103009 GCF_048772815.1 Callospermophilus lateralis | reverse complement strand
AGCCTCCTCTCTCCCCACCAGCTTCCCCCTCCCCCCTCCCCACCAGCTTCCCCCTCCCCCACCAGCCTCCCCCTCCCCCACCAGCCTCTTCCCTCCCCCACCAGCCTCCCCTCTCCCCACCAGCCTCCCACTCCCCCACCAGCCTCCTCCCTCCCCCACCAGCCTCCCCCCTCCCCACCAGCCTCCCCCCTCCCCCACCAGCCTCCCCCTCCCCCACCAGCCTCTTCCCTCCCCCACCAGCCTCCCCTCTCCCCACCAGCCTCCCCCCTCCCCCACCAGCCTCCCCCCTCCCCACCAGCCTCCCCCTCCCCCACCAGCCTCCCCCTCCCCACCAGCCTCCCCCTCCCCCACCAGCCTCCCCCCTCCCCCACCAGCCTCCTCCCTCCCCACCAGCTTCCCCCTCCCCCACCAGCCTCCCCCCTCCCCCATCAGCCTCCTCCCTCCCCCACCAACCTCCTCCCTCCCCCACCAGCCTCCTCTCTCCCCACCAGCCTCCCCCTCCCCCATCAGCCTCCTCCCTCCCCCACCAGCCTCTTCCCTCCCCAACCAGCCTCCTCCCTTCCCTGGTGATGGAGAGCCTCCCCCTTCAGCCTCCTGCCTCCCCCAGTGGCAGCGGAACACAGATGGAGCTCTGGGGCCTCTGTCAGCAGGTCAGCCTCGCAGGAGGCCCTCAATGATGGGGGATGCGCGCAGTAGGCGCTTGGTGGTCCCTGCTGCAGCCTGGGCCCTGCCGCCTTCTCCTTGGGGAGGCCGTGGCCTGGGTCTCCCCAGAGAGGACAGCCCCTCACTGTGGTGGGCACCAGGGCTTGGTGGACAGGGTGCCAGACCCTGGGTGAGACCCCCTCTCCGAGTGGCCTGGGCAGGTGGCTTCATCTCCTGGCCTCAGATCCACATGTGTGAAGTCTAGGGGGACAGTCCTTGCAGGGCCATCAACACTAGAGAGATGGACAGCTGCCTTTGATGGAGCGTCCACCAGGAGCCAGAGGCCGCTGAGGTTCTTGAACTCCCATTCTGCAGGCCCAGAGAAGTTGAGTGACTGGACAGTGGCCACACAGCTGGGAGGGGAGTGGGGTTTGAGGCCGGGGGGGCTGTCTCTGAAGCTCCGACAGGTTGCACATTCGTCTGTCAATCAGATTCCGTGGGCACTTGTGACGGGAGCCACGGTGTCGTGGAGAAGCCGCCGCCCCGCCTGGTGTGCTGCAGCACCCCACGTGGGAGCCACCGGGGTCCTGGGCGGGAGGAGAGGCTGGCGGAGGCCCACAGCACACAGACCAGGGGACACCCAGCACCTGGCGGGACCGACCTCGCCGGCTGTCAGGGAGTGGACAGGCCAGCGCTTCCTGTTCTGCAAGAGTCCCAGGTTTCAGACCCTCTGTCACCACTGGAGGCTGCGGGCCTCGTCCTGTGAAGAGGCTCCCTCCCTCAGGGTCTCTGCCTCCGCCTGTGTCCCCAGGGGCCGTCAGCGTTCTCCACCACGGGGAGGTCCATCTGTGACCTCCTCCCTCTTCTCTCCAGGGGGACAGAGCTTGGGGGGCAGCGTCCCTGTCTGGGTTCCTTGCAGGTCCCCGGCCCCTGCTTCAGAGCTGCCTGGAGGTGGCGGCTGCTGTAGGAAGAGGCGCCAACCTGGGGCCTCAGGGCGGGAGGTGCCCCTCGGGGAAGGTGCGGGCACAGGAGGGCAGGGAGGGCAGGGCTCAGAGGCTGGGCCGGCGGGGAGAGGACCCTGGTCCAGCGTCCAGCCCGCTGTGGACACAGGTGCCCCTTGGCGCTTCAGCCAGACAGGAAGAGCGGAGGAGAGACGGAAAAGGGGACCCCACACCGATTCCCCGGGAGCCCTGAACAGGGCTGAGAGCTGGCGGGCTGGGAGACTTCTGGCCTCGCTGTCGCACGGGGCTGCCGCTGCACCAGCCTCACGGGCAGGAGCTGCTGCCGGGAAGAGGCTCCCCTGGGAGGAGGTGCAGCTGCCCAGCCTGACCTGCGGGGGTCCGATGAGCAGGCTTGGTCGATGGCCTTCCCCGGCGATGGCTGCATCCCCTGGTGACTAGGAGGCCGAGGCCCTGAGCCTCCAACTGGGAGAGAAGGTGAGCAGCCCAGACCCGCTGCGGAGGCTGGTGGCCTGGAAGAGCAGGAAGCCCGCAGGCAGACCACAGAGCCAGTTTGGGGGAGGGGACAAAGCAGGGCTGCCCAGAGCCCACGAGCCCTGGGACTCTAGCCCTCCATTTGTTGAGGGGGCCCTGAGGTCCAGGGTCAACTGCATGGAGAAGTAATCATCATTTATAGGAAGTGCCAATGGCCTGTGGTCGCCCCACCTTGCCAAGCCCAGCTCCTCCAAGGGCTCAACATGTCCCACACATGATGACATGAATGTCATCGGGGGTCCCCAGGCCCAGGGCCAGGCAGTAAAAACGAACAGACACGTTTCCCACGTGGTCGGCTGAACTATTGATTGGGGGGTGAAGCCCGGCGATGGCGTGAAGCATCTTCCGTGATGGGGGCGGGGACGAGCGTCGCTCTCGGTGGCTGTGGCACCTGAAGAGGCCGTGGAGGCGCTGGCCACCATGTAGCTATGTCCCATGGTGATCCTGGGACAGCACTCATCTAGAGACAGAGCGGCGGAGGGCGGAGGACGGGGCGTGCTGGCCACAGAGACGAAGGCCCTGCTGTGGGGCTGCAGGGGACATGTCAGATGCCCTGGGACAGGAGTGGCTGGCCTCCCTTGCCCGTCCTCAGGCAGCGCTTACTCTGCGTCTTTGGAGCAGGGTGGCGGGAGAGCGGTCCCTGGGGAAAGCCTGCTCGCAGGCCTCAGCTCCCTGGTCTTTGTCACCAGGCTGCGGAGAATTGCCAGCACCCTAGGGACACCACGGTGCTCTCCCAAGGCAGACATGGCGGACTGTCCTGGGGAGTCCCAAGACGGGGGTTCCCTGGCAGGATTTTCCATAGAGAACATCATGGAAGAAGAGGTCACTCTGCATGCCAGGAGAGCGTCCAGCTTGGGGGCAGGGGTTGATATCAAAGGTCGGGACAGGATCTCCAAGCAACTCCAAGTTCAGCTCCAAAGTCACCTCTTCCGAAAGCCCTCCCGGATTGGCCCTGGTTATGCAGAGCACGGCTGGCCTTGGCACTCTGCGAGCACCTGCTCAGACCACAGCCTGTGAGTGTGGGCACAGGGTTTTATAACTGACTCTTCGACACTCTCTTGCATAGACTGTGCCCTCCTTAAAGTGGGACCAGGTCTCTTTTTGGTAGAACCCAGGGTCTTCAGGTGGCCGATGTGTTATGTTGACCAGTGAGTCGGGGCAAGGATTCCAGGGGGCGGGGGCTTCCACCCCTCCCTGAGCATCTCCGTCCCCTGAGGCTGCTGGGGCACAAACACGCAGCCTGGGGGCCTCACCCCGCAGACCTCTGCCTCCCGGGCTCTGCAGGCTGGAGTGGGGGTCCGGCTCCTCGCCTGGCTGTGGATGGAGCCTTCTGACTTCACCCTGCAGGACAGGGGGGCGGAGAGCTGCTTCCTGGTCCCCATGAAGGCACGGATTCCATCATGGAATTCATCTGACCCTTGTCACCTTCCAAAGTCCCCTCCCTAGATGCCGTCACACTGGGGCTTGGGCTTGGACAGGTGAACGGGGTACACCGATGTCCAGTCCTCAGCAGGCAGCCAGCCCCCCGGGACTGCGGCTGAGCTGTGGGCGAGGGCAGGAGGCAGAAGCGGGAGGACATGCCCTGGACCCCCAGCCTGTCCTGG
Organism: Callospermophilus lateralis; assembly: GCF_048772815.1. NCBI lineage: Eukaryota > Metazoa > Chordata > Mammalia > Rodentia > Sciuridae > Callospermophilus > Callospermophilus lateralis. The sequence continues at coordinate 132,099,270 of NC_135311.1, read as the reverse complement.
GCTGCCCGTCAGCTGACTTCCGGGGCCTCACAAGCTCCACACTGTGCTTGTTGATGACCAGGGATGTTTCGGACCAGGAAGAGGAGGTCCAGGCGCCAGGCAGGGAGGAAGCTGGTGACCCTGGAGATTGTCCCAGTGACGGTCATCTGCTGAGATGCGCCAGAGGAGGACTGTCTCCCTGGAGGAGTTGAGGGAGAAGACTGGGCCAGGATCTTCCACGGAGCTGGGTTCACCTCCCTCCCACTCCCTTCCCGTGTCCAGGCCCCACTGGCCCCATCTGTCCCTCCCACCCATCCCCATCGATGGAGCCCCCTCGGTGCTCCTGGTGACAGGGATGCCTGGTGACAAGGGGGATGCCTGGTGACCAGGGGGATGCCATCCCCAGGGGAGCTCCCAGCCTCGTAGACATGCAGGAAAACCAGACCCAGAATCTTCCGGAAGAAGAGCGAGGCAGGAGGTGCCCACACAGGACTGAAGCTCAGGATCAGAGGGACCACAGGTGGCACCCTGGACACAGCCTGGGCTGCAGGGGGCCAGCGTGGGTGGTCAGGCCCACCGCCTCAGCTTCCTCCTTCACCAAGGAGAGACGGTGCCGGCTCTTCAGGGTCATCGTGAAGGTTTTAAAAAGGCAGCTGCCCAATCCCAAGGGCAGGTCAAGTTCAAGGTGGGGCTTGCTCTCCAGCCTGGGGGCCGGGCGTCCTTCCGTGATCCTTGGCAGTGGCTGGCGGTACTCAGAGGGCTCCACCGAGCGCCTGGCAACGAGACGAGGTTGATAAAGGTCCATAAAAAGGGCCGCTCGGTCTCGTTACCAGAGCTCTCCGCCAGGACCCTCCTCTGTCAGCAGTGGTGACTGTCTGCACTTCTGATGTCGTCTGTCTCGCTGCACAGGTCCCAGGACAGCACCCTGAGTCCCCCTTAAACAGGCAGGCCAGCAGGGTGGTCACCTGGCCAGTGCTGGGTGAGTGGAGGAGATCTCAAGCCACGTGCTCTGTGGGGCCAAGGGCAGCCTTCCGACGGGGTCGTCCATCGCTGGGCTCATGAACGTCCACAAATGAGCTGCCAGGGCTTCAAGGACGCCTAAACCACAGACGCGGAATTAGTGACATTCTGGAGAAAGAGCCACCCAACCCCCTTCCCTAGAGGTAGTCAAAGCAGGGACGCTGAAGGTGACCGTTTAAGTGAGCTTTATCAACTCACTGGCCCCAGCAGCCAGGTGGGACCCTGAGCCCAGTCCCCAGCCGGGACCACCAGGAAAACAGCAGGGGGACAGGAAGTGCCCCGAGGTCTGCAAGGACAGAGATGGGCAGCACCAGTCCCCCAATGCCAGGCCTGTCCCCGGGCCCAGCGCTCATCCCCAGCCCCACTCGACACCAACATAGGACGCTCATCCCTTATGCCCACGGAGGCCAGTGCTTTCCGGAGCGTTCTCTTCTGCCACGCCCCAGCCACATGTCATGTGTGCCGTGCAAGTTGTCCTGGTCTCCACCTCGGTCGATCTCCGCCCCTCTGCATGGGCCTTTCTCCTGCTGCCTGGCGAGGGGGCGAGACCTGGTGAGGGGGTGGGACCTGGCGAGGGGCGGGACCTGGTGAGGGGGTGGGACCTGGCGAGGGGCGGGACCTGGTGAGGGGGTGGGACCTGGCGAGGAGGCGGGACCTGGTGAGGGGCGGGACCTGGTGAGGGGGCGGGACCTGGTGAGGGGGTGGGACCTGGCGAGGAGGCGGGACCTGGTGAGGGGGTGAGACCTGGTGAGGGGGTGGGACCTGGTGAGGGAGTGGGACCTGGCGAGGGGTGGGACCTGGTGAGGGGGCGGGACCTGGTGAGGGGGTGGGACCTGGCGAGGAGGCGGGACCTGGTGAGGGGGCGGGACCTGGTGAGGGGTGGGACCTGGCGAAGGGGCGGGACCTGGCGAGGAGGCCCTGGTGAAGGGGCGGGACCTGGTGAGGGGTCAGGACCTGGTGAGGGGGCGGGACCTGGTGAGGGGTGGGACCTAATGAAGGGGCGGGACCTGGCGAGGGGGCGGGACCTGGCGAGGGGGCGGGACCTGGTGAGGGGGCGGGACCTGGTGAGGGGTGGGACCTGGCGAGAGGGCGGGACCTGGGGGCGGTCCGTGGGAAGCAGGAGAGGGGGCGGGACTGGGAGAGGGGCCGGACCCGGTGAGGGGGCGGGACCTGCGGGGGGGTGGGACCTGGCGAGGAGGCGGGACTTGGTGAAGGGGCAGGACCCGTCGAGGAGGGGGGACCTGGTGAGGGGGCGGGACTTGGTGAAGGGGCAGGACCTGGCGAGGAGGCGGGACCTGGCAAGGAGGCGGGACCCGGTGAGGGGCGGGACCTGGTGAGGGGGAAGGACCCGGCGAGAGGGCGGGACCTGGGGGCGGTCCGTGGAAGCAGGAGAGGGAAGAGCGGACGCTGGCCGCGTGGTGTAAATGATAAAGGATAATAATAACACTGGGAAGGCCCACGGGACTGAGTTACCCTGGTAATGGGTTGCCATGTCAGAGTCATTTGTTCCTTGAAGGAAGAGCGGAGGGCGCATTCTCTCCCCTCCCTCCGTCCCTCCCTCTCTCTCTCTCTCTGAAGCAGCTCCTGCTGGGGTGGAAGGCACAGACTCTTGGGGTGCAGAGGCCTGTGGGGGTTCTCACTGGTGCCCATAGCTCAAATGCCACCCTCTGGGCACATGATGGGTTTGTGTTTCTGGGTCCCCATGTGTCACCTCCTAGTCTGTAATAGCAGGTGCAAGACCTTCCAGAATCCCTGTCCTCTGCTGCCATGACTGTGAAGGTACAGGTACGATGGACTTGAAGCCCCCAGCCTGGCTCCTGGGGTGAAGATGGCTGCCCTGTCACAACCGAATGGACTAACAGTGGGAGGGAGAAACAAACTGTTGGAGATTTGAGCCCTGGGGGTGGGGATCCCTGTTACTGCAGCATCACCCAGCCCATCCTGACTAACACAGGTCTGCCCCAGATCAGGTCTGCCCCAGGTAGGTGGGCCCCAGATCAGAGACTTGTGCAGCTGACCCAAACCACAAACCCTCCAACAGGATTTCTCTGGTCAGATGACATTGTCCCCAGACCTCCAAGACAGACCTCTTGACCTTGCATCACCCGATGATCTGGCCCTCAGGTCTCTTGTTCTGCGGGCTGTGACAGGGCTCCAGGACTTCCATGTCACCATTGAGTTCAGGAAATACAAATCAGAAGGCTGTCCGGTGTCATAGGGACAGAAGGTGACCTGTAGGTTGGAGTTCAGTTATTTTCAGGTCAACAGATGTCCAAGCACTGTGGTGTGGGGTCAGAGCCTGGTGGTCATCGCTTCCTACACTCTCAGTCATGTCCTGGGGGGAGGTGGGGACAGGCCCCGTGTTTGAGGTCACACCAGACACATTGTGCTGGTGATTGGACTTCCCTGGACTCTCCCTGAAGGTTCTAAGGACACTTCCCCAGACACGAAGTGAACGTGGCCTCTACCGCGGGAATTCATGCCTGGGTTGGCCCTCAGAGGCTGGAGAGGGGCACACGCCACGCCCTGGGCCCAGGGGTGAAATCCTGCCAGTTCTGCTTCCCACCTACCAGCTGGAAGCTCACCCCAGACTTCCCTGCTGCGCTGGGCTGAGCAGCCCTGGGGACTCCGGCTGGGGACCTCTGCACCTCTGTCCCCAGAAGGATCCGCTCTGGACCCTTGCTCTTTCCTGGATTCTTCCAGTTGCCGGGAGGCTCAGCCTCTGCAGAGAGGTGCTTCCGCAGCCGCCGGCAGTCCATGCGCTGCACCCACGCAGTCCACCTATCAGCCCTGCCACCTGGGAACATGATTGGGGTCACAGAAGGAGCACCGTGGTCCCGCGTCTTAGGCAGGAGTAACAACAGCGGCCTCTTCGGGCTCCAGACACGGCTGCTGACTTCCTCCTCCAGGTCAGTGCAGGTGTTTTCCAGCCAAGGACCCTGAGGCACAGAGCACTTCAGTCACTTGCCCAAGATCCCACAGCGATGCACATCCAAGTAGAGCAGCGCCCTGGAGCAGGGCCCGCGGTCTTCCCTCTCAACCTCTGCACTGCGTTCCTCCCTGTTGGGAAGTTCAGGGTCCTCACACCCGACCCTGCTTGGAGATGAGGCCCACAGAGAGGTGAGCGGCACCGTCTGTCCCAGCTCTGCGTGGTGGCAGACCCAGTAGCTGGTCCCCTCCTCGTCTCTGTTCTATCCAAGGCCCCAGGCACCTTCACTGGACGAGGCAGCCCGGCTCTGTGGTGCTCCCCTTCAGGGCCAGCTCCTCCCCATCCTCAAAGACCAGGCCACCTGAGGAGGAGTGGTGTCCCCTTCCAGAATCGGTTCCCAAGGGTCAGAAGAGCAAGACACCTGTCCCCTGCCAGCGTCCTCTGAGCCTGAGCTGCTAGGCATAGGGACCTGCTGGCCGGAGGAGGGGCTTCCCCGTGGGCCCGGGCCTGGGACCAGCTACTTCTCACCCTCCCTTCGCTTCCAGTCCAAGAGACACACTGAACCTTATTCAGAATAACCAGCTTTCCCGGGTCCACGAGGGAAAAAGTAAGATTAAAAATTAGGAAAAAAAAAAAGAAAGAAACAAGTCCATCCAGGGGTAGGTGAGTCTCAGGAGTCTTTGGGCCATTTGTAAGAAACAAATTAGCAAAAAATCCCTCAGAGCTCTGACTTACCTATTCAATGACAAGCCGTGGCACATTAAAACTAATCAGGTGTGCGATGGTTTTTATTCTATAAGCCAATAAAATGGGAAAATTACATTTTCACTGTTAACTGTTCGATTGAGTTTTTTGAACCTTATATTTCATAGCTTCATGGTTCCTGCAGATTTTTTTTTTTAAATACATTCTTTCATATTGAACAGAATGACTCTCAGACATTCCTCACGGCTGAGCCTGACCTTCCTCCTCACCCTGCTCCCTGCGCACGGTGACTGTGGGCTTCCTGCCCGCCAGGCCACCTGGGCCACCCCCCTGCTCTCAGCGGCTCCCTGACCTGTCTGTGTTTGTTGAGCACTTACTAGATCCCGGCCCTGGCAGGCAATAGCTAGGTCCATTGTCCCCAGGTTTTCACTGAGCTGCATCCCCTCTGTCACGTGACTTTATAGTAAAGTAGCCACTGCCGATGCCTGCACGGTGACTTCTTTTGCATGGCTCTGTGACTTGTGAGAGGCACTGGAATGTGAGGGAAAGGGACAGTGAGGTCACTCGCATTGTGCAAGCTTTCTGTCCTGTCATGAGCAGGGCATGAGGAGCGGTCCTCACCCTCATCTGCAAGCTGAACCCCAAAGCCCAGAGCCCCACCAAGCTGCCAAGGTGCGGCTGACCTTTGGACCCATGCCCACATCACGGGGGACGGTTTCACCAGCCACTGGGGTTGGCAGGCAGCTCCAGAGCCACAAACACCCGACCAGTTTCACACACGTACTCAGTGGATGTGGAGAACCTTAGCATCCCAAGATTGCAAAGAAGCCGTTTTTATTAATGATGATGGCCACCACTTATCAAGGGCTTACTCAGTGCCAGTCTCTGCAGTGGGCAATGCATAGGCAGCACTATTTTCAATTGAGGAGATGGAAGGCCAGAGAGGTCAGATAACTTTCCCAAGGTCACTCAGCTGATGAGCAGTAGAACTGGGATGTCCATCTTGAGGCTGGCTGTCCCACGCTGCCTGTGTGTCTCGGAGTTGGACAGCTCCGCCCGCTCCCAGCTCCCCCATTCGCCCTCCTCCAGGATCCTTGCCAAGGCGCCCATCAGCCTGCTGTGCAGTCCACTGATTAAGTAAGGAGGAGCTCAGCTCTTACCCCAGGGGCACGCCATCTTTGAACATTTCCGGTTATTGGAATTCTTTCTACTGAGCCAAACCCGGGCCCTGGAAGCCTCTCTCCGTCAGTCCCGGTTCCCTGTCCTTCCCACCCAGCGTTTCAAATGCCACAAGTCGGGGTGTCCCTGACCCTGTGTGCTCTGCTCTGAATGTGCAACCCAGATCTCACGGCTTGGAGACTTGGTCCCCAGTGCAGCCATTTTGAGAAATGGAACCTCTGGGTGGCCAGGGGGACATGCCAACTCTGCCCTGTTGAGTGGATAATCCCATCCTGGGCCGACGTGTCACCAGGGGAGTGGCTTTTCTGTGCAGTCACTCTCTCTGCCACTCTTGCTCTGTCTTACCAGGTTGGGGTGCAACCAGGGGCCTCACCAGGAGCCAGGCAGACGCCAGGGCTGAGCTCTGGGCCTCCCGCCTGCGGAACCCGGAGTAGAACCACTCTTTCTGTATCGGTTTCGCAGCCCAAGGTGCTGTTAAGGCAACAGAGACCGAGAGGCCCGCTTTCTCTAAACCACCCCCCCACCCCGGATTCCGCTACTGTCCTTAAGAAACACATTTCATTTTGAAATATTGCACGTGGGAAAAATGCATGAAGTATAACGCACAGATTCAGAAATAACTCTCCAGTGAGTCCCCAGCCCCCCCCACCCCCCAGGCCAGGAGATGGAGCTCCGCATCCCCTAAGGCCTGCTGTCCTTTCTCTCCCGTGCTCAGCTGTGGACACGGTTTTGGCATTAATGATGGCCACTTCCTGGCTTTCCTTGGGGGTTGTCACTGGTTGTCACCGGTGTGTGCACATCCGCACAGCTCGGCTGGCTTCTCCCTCTGTGAGCACCATGCACACGCGGGGCTGCCGCAGACCCCAGCCCTTCTTTGGGGTTTATGAGACCCGAGTGCGGCTGGAATGTTCTGACACATGTTCTCTGGTCATGTGCCTATCAGGGCCTTTCAATTTGTAGGAGATGAGGATCTTCAACTGTGCTGATTCCAAGCTGCTTTGTAAAGTTGACGGAAACCAGTTCAGACACCTGCCAACAGTATTTGTGAATTTCTGCTGCTCTTTGAATTGAATATGGCTTCGCTCCAAGTGGCCTTCTCCTCCTGGTTCTCCGTCTCCAAATGGTCTCCACATATGTACACAGGACATGTTCCTATTCACGAGGAATGCCGATGCGCGGACCCCCATGCCCGCCGTGATGCCTGGGCCACGTGTGAAGGCAGGACTCCTGCTTGACCCTGCTCCAGATGACCAGCCTCCCAGGAGAGACCAGTGGGGGTGAGAGCGGCCGCCCAGGCTGGGCTCCTGTGAGCGGCAGAGACTCGGGGGGCTGAGCTGTTCCTCGAAAAGCCCTGGGTGGCGGGTCTGTCGCGGGCTCCCTGGAGGCCACCCCTCCTCCTCGCTGTGCAGGGCCGCCCAGGTGGCCTTGCTGTCCTCCTCCTCTCCATCTGGGCTTGGTGTTTGCTGTGGCTGCTGGAAGCCCAGCAGATGGGACCCAGGCGGACACCTGAGACGCAGCGCAGCCTGAGCTCTTTTGCTTCGGCCGGGCTTGGAAAGGGGACGGGGCCACAGGGAGCGCGGCTCAGCGGGCCCTGCCATCCCCAACCAACAGGAGCAGGAGAGTGCCGCGGTCCTGTGACCCGAGATCTGTGACTGATGGGCAGGGGCACCGGTCCCACGACTGGTAGCTGCCATTTATCAGCGTGTGCTAAGTGCCAGGCGCTGTGCTAAGGACATGGCGCACGGGCTCATGGATCCCCACGCCATCCTGCCACAGGGACACGACTGTCCACTTGGCCATCAGAATCTGAGGCTCGGAGAGGTTGAGGGACCTTCCCGGTGCCACCCAGTTAGTAAGAAGAAGGTTCTTGATTGAGAGTGATCGAGTCACTGAGCTGGTGTGGCTTTCTGCAGGCCCTGGAGGACACGGGGCCACCCCACAGACGTTCAGCGCTCAGTCTGAGCCACCGGGGCACACCCAAGGGGGTCTGCAGAGAGGCCTGTGCCCCTTGGTCGGCTCGGGCTGGCCCTCGACCTCCCTTCTTGTCGCCAGACTCAGGTGTTGAGGCTCCACCTCGAGTTCCTGGGGCTGGAGGTAATGAGTGACCAGAGCTGGGCTGGACCTGGCTGAGCTCCTTGTGAGCCTGCGTCCTCCAGGGTCATTTACACCCCAGGGCTGCAGAAATCCCCTCATCCGTCAAATGGGGACAGAAAAAGATTCCCCGGGTGCTGTGGACAGCTGGCCCTGAGCGGCAGCTCACTGAGGGACGCCGGGAGCTCGTCCAGGTGAGCCACCCCTGGTGCTGGTGGCTGTCACTTTTCTTGTTGTTGTTACCCGGTGGGTCTCTGTTGTGACCTGTCTATGACGCAAATGTCCCCAGACGGCCGCACAGGTCTCCCAAATGATCCTCTGCCCAGAGGACGGAGACGGAGCCGAGAGTGAGGGCTGGGCATGTGGGGGCAGGAATGAAGCGTCACCGGGGGCTGCAGACCCCTGAGGGCCCCTGAGGGCCAGCTGTGTGTGTGCTTGAGCTTGGCCTCTTTCACTTCTCCCCAGAGCAGCATCCGACAGCCCCCACCCCCACAGCAGGCTTCTTTGTTTGGCTGAAGGAAGAAGCTTGTTCCGAGGGAATGCCCCAGAGGGCCCAGGAGCCTCCAGCCCCCGACACCGAGCGGCGGCTGCTGAGTCCAGAGCCCCTCGATCCAGAGGCCTCTGTCTCCCATGGTCTGAAGCTGCTGCTGGCGGTTTCCCAAGTCCCCCCCGAGCAGGAAAGGCCAGCCCTGCCCCTGGAACCCCGGGGGCCCTTGGCAGCTGGGTCCCCCTCATCCTGCGTCACCACAGGTGACCTGAAGCCGGGCCTCAGGCCTGGGGAGGGACTGCAGTGAATGCTCAGCGTCCTGAAGAGCTCACCTCGGCCACACCTGGGGGTTCAGGGCCTTCGGCCTGCGGAGGGTTGGCAGGTAGTGGGGGGGCGGTCAGCACCCCAGGCACCAACCCCGGGGGTGCTCAAGTCCCTTACGTCAAATGGCGTCATAGTGCGTGAAACCTACGAGCCCCTTCCCTGGGCCTAGAATGATCTCGGGGTCTCTCTGACACCCAGTGGAAACGCCGTGTGGATGGCTGTTGTGCTGCGTTAAGGAACAACCATGGAGGAAGCTCTGGGCGAGTTCCGCAGAGGTCCTTTCCGTCGGCTGTCTTTTCCGTTCTTGGCTGAATCCACAATGGAACCTGGATAGGAAGAGCCGCCGTGGCCACCGCGACTCTGACTCGGATTCAGGGTCCACCCCCTCCCCCAGGCCCCGGGCATCGCCTGTCACAGTCCTTCCTGTGGCCCTGGGAACCCCACCCTGTCCCCCGGCTGTACCTGGACACAAATGGCTCACATCCCGGTCTCTTGCTTCTCCTCCTGGAGCTGGTTCCAGCATCACCTCCCGCGGGACCTTCTCTGACCACCCAGGAAGCTCCACACCGGCAGGAAGGAGCTGGGGTGAGATAAACGGCAGGTCCCCGTGGCAGTTCAAACCCGCAGTGGCCGACAGCACCCTCTCTTGGTGTCCACACTCGCCCCTCCCCAGCCCTGGGCTTCCTTGGGTGAGGTCTTAGCATGTGGAGGGCCCTGGTCCCCTGGCAACAAAACTAACCAAAAAGACCTGTTGATTGTCGCCGTCATCCCTTCTCACTGGCTGAAGTCAGGTCCCTTCACAGTGTGGGAGCCCAGGACATGGAAGGACCAGGCCTTCTGCACAACTAGCCCACCCCCGTCCTGGCCGGGAGGGCCTGTTCCATCCCATCTGCCTGGGGGTGTGCAGGGGCCAGTCCCCCTCAGCAGCAGGACCTGCCCCTCTGTGGTGACCCAGCAGACCTGGGCCTTGGTCACCCTCAGAGCCTTGAGGACACAGCGCAGCCTGCCTGGGGCTCCCTGGCTCCTGGGTGGGCCCTGGCCTGATGGTCGTCAAAGGTACTTGGGGTTTCATGGGTTGGGGACCTGCCAGTGTCACCGTGTCGGGTAAACTCAGCTGCCACCACCCACAGACAGAGCCTCCACGATGGCTCTGTCCTCACTCTGGTGGACCCCTGACCCCCGGAGGTGGACTGCCACCACTCGCTGTACTCTGCCCCAGCCACGTGCTCCTGGGAGCAGAGGGGGTGACCACAGCCCACGCTGCCCTTCACTGGGGCAGAGGAGGGGACTGAGTCCCAGGGAGAGTGAACAAGCCTCCCAAGGTGTCCAGGGGGACACTGCAGAAGTCTGACCACGAAGCCCAGGGGCTGTCCCCTCGCAGGGCACTGGGAGTGGACCCTCTCCTCCAGGGTGGCCTGTTGTCCCTGGCTCGGCGCTCCAAGGTGGAGCCCAACTGCTGTCCAGCCCGAGACCTCTCCTAACACACGCCCGGCCTGACGAGGGCTGGGACAGGGCTGGGACAGAGCCGTCCAGGACCCGGTGACGGAGCCAGGACCTCACTCTCGTGCTGCTTCAGTTTGGTGCAGCCCCACCCACCTCCCCTGTAGGGCTGCAGAGGCATGAGCACACGGTCTGGCATTGGGGACCTGGGGGACAGAGATGCTCCCTATTTTCCTGGAAGCTGGAGCGTCCCACTAGGACCGGCCACCCTGCCCCGCCCCGCCCCCACCTTTCCTTTTCCAAATGACATAATGAGATTTTGCTTTGTTGTAAAAGGGGGGGAGGGGAGGAACCACCCTCAACCACCAACAAGAAATAATTAGCGCACATTGTGTCATTAAACACTAGACTTTAATTAAATCGCGGGGAGATAAATACCTCCAAGGACCGGGAATGGCGTCGCGGGCGAGGCTCGGGCGCGATGGAGTAATGGCTCCGCCACGAGCGCCAGTCAGGGACGCTGACTTGATTAAGACTCTGACTAAATTGGGTTGTCACCTCCAACGCTGCACCTACTACCTGAAAATTGCTCATTATCTTCCCCATTTGATCTTCCCGGCGCTAACAAGCCTTTGCGGAAATCGCTCCGATGATCAAAGGACACGTTTACTCCGAGTTCTTTCCTGCGTGGGTCCTCGTCCCAGGCGCCTCCCTCTTCCCTTTCTTATTTGTCACGATCTGTCACCAGGCGGCTGCCGGCTGGTGAGGCCGGGCTGGAGGTGACCTCTGTGATTCAGAGGTGACCGTCCTTCTCTGTCCCTGATGATGAGGAAAGGCGCCTGCCACCCGAGGCTGGGTGGACGTCTGGCTCCGGTCTCTGCTGCCTGCCAGCGGTCGGCCACCACGTCCCGCCCCACCCGTGTCCCTGTCCCTGCTCTTGCCCTCTCCTGCTCCCCACTGCTGCCCCGGGTCAGCACACGCAGTGTCTGCCGAGGGTGGGGACGCCCAACCCCGTCCCTCCTCTGGCCCACTTTGGCCAGCGACGTGCGTCTTCCTAAGCGCAGCTCGGATCAGACGTCAGCGAGGCCCCGCTTCCCGTTGGAAGGCGGACCTGCTCCCGCTCCAGCGTTCTGGGTGCTTTCCATGGTGGTCCCAGTCTACCTCGCCAGCCCCCAGGGGAGTCTGCGGGGCTCACACGTTGCTGCCGCTCCTGGGCCCACCTGCCTGCTGCCTCTTAGCCCCTCTCAGGCTGTTCCCTCCACGGCAGTGCCCTTCCCTGAGCTCAGCCCGTGCGCAGAGCCTCTCTCCATGGCCGGCAGCTGCCCAGCCTTCTCTAGACGTGGCCAACCCAGGCCTGAGCTCCCTGGCACATCGCGAGCTGGCAGCACCCGGGCGAGACCCTTCATTTACATCTCAGAAAGTGTCCACCTGGGCTGGGCGTTGCGGTCACTCTGGGCAGGAGCTCTGAGCTAGAGCATGACGTCGCTGCCCCTGTGGAGGCCGAGGGAGGCTGGGACAGGAGTCCAGGCAGCCAAGATGGCCAGGCATGTGGGTACAGAGACCCGGCCCAGGGGTTAGGGCCCAGAAAGGGGACTTTACCCAGTGGGCGGGGAGCCCAGAGGGACTTCTTAGGGAAGGAGGGGGCTGGAATTCACCAGGCACAGGCAGAGGAGGGAGGGGTGAGGCCAGGCTGCAGGGTCCTGAAGACCCCCCCCCACCCCGGGCCTGGAGCTTAGAGCGAGAGGGAGGGGCGCAGGGTCAGGCTGGGAAACAAGGTGAGCGAGGTGGCCAGGCCTGAGCGGCGAGCCGCGGAGTTCAGGGGCTTAACTAACCCTTTCCACCGGGAGCCACGAGTCCTCTGAGCCTCAGTGTGTCCATCTGTGAAATGGTGGATTCTCACAGCCCGATGGCCGAGCAGGGCTGGGGCTCCAATACAGCACCAGCCACGGTAGGACTGACACTCAGGCAGCCGCAGGAAGCCTGTTCCCCAGGCTGTCCCCTCTTCTGGGGGCCTTCCAAGAGCCAGCAGCACCCTGTCTTGGCCGAGGCAGGGGGTACAAGGGTTAATCTCAGGGCCACATCGGCCACTGAGCCCCAGCCCCAGCCCTATTTTGAATTTTTTATTTAGTGACAGGGTCTCATTGAGTTGCTTAGTGTTTTGCTTTTGCTGAGGCTGGCTTTGAACTCGCCATCCTCACACTCACACACACGCACCTTCCACAAGTAAACTCAGCTCTTCTTGGAGGCTCGTAGATGGGGCCGCCAGCGTGCCCTGCGGTGCCCGTGTTTTGAGAAAAGAAGCGAAATCCAGGGCGGGGAGAGAAGATGGAGCTCAGGACTGTGGTTTTGGAAGCGTGCGATGTGTGACCTCTGGTGCTCCCTTGTTTGACCCCTGGCAGCGACGACAGCGGCTAGCTTTACGCCCAACTCGCAGGTGAGAAAAGAGAGAAGGGAGGGGTCAGTAGCGGAGCCAGGAAGCCCGATAGATGGCCGTTTCTACGATGGTGTGGGGAGGGTGATTTTGCATACAGTAGGTGATCACTAAATGTCTCTGGAGCTGCAAAGCAATGTAACCGGCAAACACCCGTCCAGGGCAGGTCTGCCACCCCTCCTGGCCCTGGGCCCGCCTCTTGCCCCCCGTCCCCTCCCAGGGCAGCCTCTCCAGGGCACGGAGCGGGGCTGTGGGGAGGAGGGGAAGTGGAGCTGAAGGACAAGTGTGTGACCGGGCAGTGACAATGAGGAGAGCCCACCACGGAGCAGAGTCAATAATTCACACGGCTCCTTTAAATATTTACCTCTCCAGCTGCTTAGAACGTCGGCGCCGTGTCTTTGAACGCAACACGTTGGGCCTGATCACAGAGGCGCCGGCCGGTGGACAGGTTCGTGGGCTGCGGGGGCTTGGGGGGGCGCTGAGACCCCTGGGGCCCAGCAAAGTAGCTCTGCAGCTCTGAAGAAAGGCTGCGGTGGTGTTGAGATCACAGTCACCACCTCTGTCACTGAGCGTGACAGTGTGCTGGGCCTGGGCAGGGCTCCATCCCCTGTGTCCTGGGCCTGGGCAGGGCTCCGTCCGTCACCTGCTCCCTCGTTCTCACTCAGTCTTGCTGGCCCTGGAGCCAGGCAGCTGAAGTTCAGGTGCTCACTGCCCCCGTGTGCGTGCTGTGTGACCCTGGACATGTGCCCTAACCTCCCTGTGCCCGTGTCTGCTGAACACAGGGTGAAGGCGAGGAGCCGTGGGGTGTGCCAGGGGTGCCTGGCACTGGGCGGGCATGTCCAAAGAGGCCAGTGAAGGTGACTAACATTAGTGTTGCCCGCATCATCTTGATTCACTCACTCTTTCAAGAAGTGTTTACCAAGTGCCATGCAGGTGACCTGGGGACCTCTCCTGGGACATGAGTCACAAGGGGGTTAATAGTCAATAAACAAGACAAGTTGACATTGCCGTGGGGCTAGGAAGAAAAGCAACGGGCTGGCTGGACACAGGGTCACTTGGCTGGGGCCTGTTTCAGCGGGGGTCAGGGAGGGCTATCTGGAGAGCTATGAAAAGGGACCAGGAAAGGGTGTTCCAGGCAGAGGAAGAGCTGGTGCAAAGGCCCTGAGGTGGAAAGTAGCTCAGTGTGTTTGAAAAAGAAAAAGGAGGTCCCAGAGCTACTCAGCGCCTTCTGGGGAACTCCCCGGGGGTTTGGGTGTCTGGGGGAGGCGCACAGACTTGCCAAGTCTTCTCAGCTGGTATTGGTGAAATCAAGACATAAAAATAGACCACCTTCAGGTGGGAGCGCTGGCCCCCAGGAACTTGGACAATTTCAGGGTGACTCTGAGTGACACAATGTCCTGACAAGCAGCTGGTGACTTCGGAGGTTGACATCTGCTCAAAGCAGCCCTCCCATCACATGCTGCCAAGGAGACACCCACGGAGATCTTGATGGACACATCAAAGACCCTCCGTCAGCGCCTCCCTGGGTGGCAAACCAGCCACGGAGCAGCTCGAAAGTGCAGCTCGGGGTCCACCTGCAGCAGGCAGGGAGCCGGGCACCCCTGGAGCTGGCAGGACGCAGTGGGCATGGAGCCCCCTCTGTGCCACACACTGGGCTTATGTCTTGTGATTCGCTAAATCCTAGCACCCCAGAGCCGTGGCCTGCGCCTCCTTATCCTCAGACTGGGCTCGAAATACCCAGGGCTTTCCCTGTGGCCTCACAGCAGGAAGCAGGGTGCAGGGTGACAACAGAGACCTGGCCCCACCCTTCCCCAGACCTGTCACCCAAGGTTCCCGCTGCCAGGAAGCGGCTGGGAGCGCCGCGTTCGTTACCCGCCTTTTGCAAACTCGCCATTTGGCCCCGTCTCCCTCGCCAGAGCCTTCTGAGATGTGACCACATCCATCAACCACCAAGGAGACCGGGGTCCGGGAGTGGACTGCAGGCCCTCCCGGATTCTTAGTGACATGACAGGGAAGCCCGGGAGCTGTGGGCACCAGCTGCAGGAGAAGACAGGGCACAGCTGGGTGGCCTTAATGGAAAGTGACCAAGTGTGATTCTGGCGTCACAGTTCACTGGGAGTTGACAGGAGCCAAGTGGGTCCTACCTGGCAGGCCGCATGCTGGCCCAAGGCAGCCACCCTCTGGGCGGGGCGGGGGGGCTGTAAATTCCATGCTTATCATTTTTTTCCTGCTGAATCTCCCAGGCCGAGGTGCCCTGTCGGGACTGTAATGAGCAGTGCTGAAGGACAGCTCCTGGTTCTCTGTCCCACCAGGGACCAGATACTCGGCTGAAACTGGATTTCAGTGGTGCGCAGCCTCGGCTGCGTGGGGAACAACGTCAGATACAAAAGATGCTGACTCCCGAGTCCTGCACCCCAGAGACTCTCTGGTAATGGGTGCAGAGGGCTCTGTGGGTGACCCTGACGGGTGGCCAAGGTGGACAGCACTGCTCTATGTACCTCACCTCGTCCCCTGAACCTAGGAGGTGGGTGCTATCGTTGCCCATCTTGTGGATGAGAAGGCGGAGGCTCAGAGAGGTTAGGTAGCCTGCCTGAAGCTGCACAGTTCAGAGCCAGAGTGAGAATTTGAACAGCAGCAGCCAGCCTCAGACACCCGGGGCTGAGCCGTGAAGAAGGCCACGTGGGAGGCAGGCAGGAAGGCCGGGGCGTCACCAGAGCTGCAGATATGAGGGGACAGTGCGGCCAGCGGAGACAGCTCCTAGTGGTGGCACCTGCCCCATCCGAGCAGGTCCTAAGGGAAGAGGCTCCACCTGCAGATGGGGCCCACCTGGTGGTCCTGAGTGGCACTTCTCTGTGCCCCAAGCCCGTCCCTTTGGGCAGAAATGTTTGGATTTGCGGCAGGAGCCTGTCAGGGGCCGGATGTGGAGAACCTCCTTAGACCACAGTTTCACTCCACCCCAGCTAAATGAGCACTTACGGAATTAATGGCTGAGAATCGCATTTTACAAACCAACGAGTCCATCGGGGCACTGTCTGGATTTTCCTTTTTAATCCCAAACATCCACCTTCCTTGTTGGACCCTCTAATCAGCTTGCGCTCAGCCTCGGGCCGTGGAGATCAGAGCCGGGTGGACTGCTCCTCCTTCCCTCCTTCCTTCGTCGGCTCGGTATCTTCCCGGCGCCAGGCCGACTCCCGGAAGGAGCAGGGTTTCCCGTGGGCAGCCACGCATCCCGCCGCAGCAGGAGAAGGGCCGCGTTCGCGTTGGTTCTTGCTCGCCCTGATGTAAAGCAGGAGCCTGCGCTCAGACTCCGCTAGTTTATCTTACACGGCCAAGGCCCCGTTATCCCTGCTCCACTAAACCTGGAGATTGGTTTGGAACGCGAACATATATTCTTGTAAACCATTAAAAGTGGTTTAATTGGCTGATCAGGGATGTCCTCTGCTCTCCTCTCCAAACGGATGATCCATCTGCGTCTCTCCCAAGAACTGGGCGGCTGGAAGCCCTCTGCTGGCTGACCCCCGCTCCTGGCTGACCCCCGCTCCTGAATGCGTTTATCTTGCTCTGGGCCCAGAAGCATCAGGCTCCGCACAGCCGCGGCCTCTGTTCCCAGCCACACACCACATGGCAAGACGGCTGCCCGCCTTCCGGGCGAGGCCAGGGGGCAGCCAGCTTTTCCTGTGAAGACCTGGTGATGAGGGCGTTCCTGGGGTGACTCCAAAGGGAAACCACAGCCACCCGGGATTACGTAACGTCACAGGAGGATGATGACCTGCTTCCGGCACGTGTTGTGGCTGTTGCTGTCATTTATTGTGATATATGTGGTCCCTCCTGTCCCCAGAGCGTCAATGACGCCTAGCACAGACATTTGTATCACATGCATATAATAAATGTGTGAATACCTTACAAAGATGAACAGGGACACAGAGCCACACCAGAGACAGAGAAGCAGGAGTATTCCTAGTATTCTGTAGATACCGTTTCCAGACTATTTCTAGTGCTCGGCAAAGTGCTTGGTGTATAATAGATGATGCATGTTTGTTGAATAACTAAATGTAAGAATAAATATTTTCTGTGAGTTTTTTGTTTGTTTGTTTTAGTACCAGGAATTGAATCCAGGGGCACTTAACCACTGGGCTGGGGCAGAAGCTGAGTAGCTTTGGTCTATGTTTTAATTTATATTTCACATTAGCTAAATCCTCCAAAAAAAGTAAGAGGCAGGCCCCCCTTCTCCATGAGGGATAACTTCCAATATCCCAAGCAGGTACTTGAAATCTCACATGGGCCCCAATCCTATCTGTACTATATTTTTTCCTACACACGGGCTACTGATGATTAACGGGTGGGTAGCATATACAGCGTGGATCTGATGGACAAAGAGATGATCACATCCTGGGTGGGGTGAAGTGGGACAGTGTGAGAATTCATCCAGCTACTCAAGGTGACAGGAAATTTAAAACTTTGAATTGTTTATTTCTGAAATTTTCCGTATGATATTTCCAGACTGTGGTTGGCCACAGATAACTGAAACCACAGAAATCCAAACTGCAGGTAAAGAGGACCACCGGCTGGGTGGGACTTGGAGCCTCTGCTGTTTCATGCACAGAATTAAACCTCCTGCCTAAGAGCAGACCCTCTTCTTTACTTCTCTGGGCTGCAAAATTCAATTCCCTTTCCCTTCATTGTGGAAGAGCCGCAAAGGGCTCAGAGAGATAAAGCTCTGAGTCGGGTAACCACCCACGACTCACAGCCTGGCTGCAGAGAGCGCTGGCTGGGGTCACCCTGGGGGCTGCAGGGGTTTGGGGGCTTCCCCCCACCTCTCAGCATGTCCCCCTTCCTCAGCTGAAAGTGCCTCTGGGGGTTTGGACAATTCAAGGTGAAATACGCTTGAAGGAGGGGGAGGGCTTAGCGATGGCAGAGAAGGGGGATGGCAGGGGCAGGTCCCTGCAGCCTGGGACTGTCCCCTGAGTGTTGGTCATTTTGAAAAATAGAAGCATGTGTCCTTCTTGTTTCACGCCAGCGGGCCCAGAGGAAAACAGACTCCAAGTTCTGAGCCCTGACCCACAGTTTCTCAGCACATTTATAGGTACTTGTGTCATCGTAGGCCCATCCTGTCCCTGGGGACACTTCCTGATCTTGGGGGCTGCAGGCCGGTGCAGGGTCTGTAACGTGAAGCCCAAGAAGCAGAGAAGGACACAGGTGACCTCCCAGGCCCCTGCTGGATGGCTACTGGCACAGGGGGTTTGCCTTTCACCAGGGAGTGGCCCACGCCCAGGGCCCAGGGCGGCCATTTACCAGCTGAAAGGTGGGGCCCCAGGATTACTAGGCCTCCTTCCTGGAGAAGGGCTGAGAGGGGGCGGGGAAGGACCCTTCCCCAGGCCTGGGCTTCTCACCGTATGTTTTTGGGATCTCATTTCACACCCAGGTCTGGTTGTGCCCTCACGTTCCTCTCAGGGGGCGGTGAACTCACACGGGAAGGTGCCTGGCAAACCCCCTCGTTTCCTGCTGCAGCCCGCAGTTAGAGGCCAGCCTCCTCCCAGGGCAGCTCTGGTCAGGTGGCCTTGAGCCGAAGCAGTCACCCGGCCTCTGCTGATCCAAAGACTGAGAACCAGGCCCACCCTGGAAGCGTTTCCAGGATCCTCGGGTCGGACTGTCCATCCCGACCTGGGGAATCCAGGGGTCACCAAGAACCCGAGCTCAGCCTTCAGGGTCCAAGAATGGCCTGTCGCTCACCCAATTCTCGCCAGTCCTCATGCTTCTGAGTTCTCCCAACGACCTGAGGTTGGGCAACTGTTGGCCTCATTTGACGACCAGGGATTTGCTAGGTACAGATCCAGACACAGCGCGAGGCCGGGTGCTGGGCTGTCTGACTCCAGGGCTGGGACCTTAACTGCAGGTGGAATTTGACGCCAAGTGTGGTCCCTGCTGCAGGCTGGGAACTTCCATCTCCCCCTTCCCTCTGGGGTTGGGGGTTCCAGCACCCCCACCATGACCATGACGCACCCAGTTTCCTGCAAACCCTGCAAGCAAGTGTCCCCGCCCCCTCCCTCCCTCCCCGCCTCCCTCTCAGCTGCAGTCTTTCCGGGGTAGGGTTTTCTTTATTTCCTCTCTGTGGCTCTGGCCTCTCTCCCTGGAAATACAGTTTGCTGATATTAAAAAGAAACACACAATCACTAAACACATTTTATATAGTCTTTGAAGTCTAATGGCCTCGGGCTCCGGCTCTGATAAGCATGCAGATAGAGTCCTGGAGCTGCTGCGAGGAGGCACCTGGCACAGAGAGCCCAGCACCGGGGTGCAGGGGAGCCCCCATGGAGGGGGTGGGGTCACCTCGGGGAGGGGAGGGCGGGAGGTGGGTGCAGGCCGCAGAGGGAGGGGAGGGAAGTTGCCCCCAGGCCTCCATGGGGCTCGGTCTTGATCTCCCCGAGGCTGGGTAACCAGGGCAACTCCAAACAGGGACAAAAAGGTTCGGTGCACCCCAAGGCCTCAGAGGGCCTCCGTGGGCCCAGAGAAGGATCAGGACAGGGCCTGTGGGGGTCCTCTGTTCCCGTGTGCTGGTGGCAGGTTGGGGAGGGTGCAGAAGGCCAGCTCCATCAGCCCCTCCCTGTCATCCAGCGGGAAGGGCGTCGCGTGAGTCCAGACACAGCCAGGGCTCAGGGGCCGGGGCCCAGTCGGTACAGGGCAGGGCCCAGTGCTTGGCGAGTCCAGGCTGGGAGGGGAACTGCCCACGGGAACTGCCAGCCCCATGGAGGGGGGAAGCCCCTGCGCCGTGCTGCTCCCGCCTGATGGAGGAGGCCCGCCCTGGCCTCCGTGTCCTGATGGAGTGATGAGGGACCCGTCCCTGACCTCCCAGGAACTGGGCGCTCCCATGTCCTAGGGAGCTCCGGATGGACCGGGGGAGGAGGGCCAGGAGAGGCGTCCCCCTCCTCCTCACTCCCAGCCCACAAGCCGGGCACCTAGGGGCCTCCAGCCTTGTGCGGAGAGGGGAGCCCATGAGGTGGCCTCAGGCTTGGGCCTCCCTCTGCTGGGCTCCATCCCCAGCTGTCCATGGTCCTCTGAAGAGGGGTCTGACCCCACCTCACACCCACTTGGACCCTCCGATGTAACTTGCTCCCTGTTGCCTGTGAAATTCCTGCCAGCCTAGGTCCCTGGGGATGTTCTCTCTGACCCCCGCAGCAACCCCGGGGCGGGGGGGGGGGGTTGCAGCGCTGACCACGGATGGCATTTGACCAACGACGTCTGGGGTGGCCTCTCCCCTCCCCCACAGTCCAGAGGCAGGACCCAGCCCCTTGCCTGCCGCCCTGCTTGGCCGGCCGGGTGCTGGCTCAGCCTCCCCCAGCCATCTGCCCTCTGGCTGAGGAAGGGAAGCTGGTGGCCCTCTGGGGCCTGCTGCTGCAGGGGGGAGTAGGGCCACCAGGCCCCAGGCCGGACCCTCTGAAGACACCTTCTGCTCTTAGAAAGTACTTTTAAATAATGCCACTTTCCTTCCCCAAATTACTGGGGGAGAAGGAGGCTTTCCAGGACCGCTGCGGCGGTCGACGGGCCGTCAGGGGAGATTCACGCCCGCGACAGGTAGGGCTGAAACCCAGCGCTAAGTGAAAGAATCAAGCCCCAGAAGGAGATCTGTAGCGCGACACAATCAAAGCCCACTCGCCCCATAAACAGCACCATCCACTTTACAGGAAGCAGCCACATCTAAGGGTGTATGTTAGGGACATCAGAGGGGCTGTGGGGGGTGGCAGGAGGGACGGACGGGGAAGAGGAAGGAGGAGAGAGAGAAAAATCGAACAAGGAGAATCCAGACAGGCTGCGCCAGGACCCGCGTCACGGGCAGGGACAGGAGCGCGGGACTTGAGGAGCTCAGCTCTTTTCAAGGGAAAGAAACCCGCTGCTTGACCCCTGGGTCCTCGTCCTCCCTTCCTCCCGCGGAGCCCAGCGAGGGTCGGGACACAGGAGGGCTGAGCACCGCTCCTCACCTGGCGCCATTGACGTTTGGGGCCCAGTAACTCTTTGGTGAGCAGTGTCCCCGCTTCCTACTCAGTGGCACCCACTGGGTTGTGACAACCAAGATGTCCCCTGGGGGACACAGTCACCTCTGGGTGAGAACCACTGGGTTGGGACAAAAGCCTGAAAGCCGCCCCAGGCCTTCCAGATGGGCAGCGCCCACTCACTGGCGCACCCCACGCAGAGAGAACGGACCCTGGGATTCGGGCGGGGCTCTGCGGGCCACCCCGAAGGCCGCGAGTGTCCCCTGCGCGTCCAGATCTGGCTCTGGAGATCCAGCTCCGGCCTGCCGCTGCGGCTGCCCTGGGCTTCCTCCTGATTCAACCAGCAGCTGGATTCGCAGAGGACGTCGGCACCAAGGCGAACCACAGCAAAAACATCCAATTCCATTTCGGCTTGAGAAGCAGGAGGCAGGAAGGAGACGGAGGCTTTGGGTGGGAAGGTGTTTGAAGGAAATGTCGGTGCCCCGGGCTCGAGGTGAGGGAAGGGAGGTCAGTGCCCCCGGTCCCCGGGCAGGGAGGCCGTCCCTCCCGGCATTTGGCGTGTGGATTAGTGGATGGAGTGGTGCAGACTCCGCAGAGGAGCTGCTGTTCCTAGCTGGGGAGCCTGGGGGGCAGTGCACACCCACCTGCGGAACAGCTCACAGCCCAGCCCCACCTTGGGCCCAGCTCCGCAGCACTGCATCGACGCCCACTGTGTGCCAGGGAGCAGTGTCCTGTGCTGGGGCCCTGGGGCAGCACAGCCTGCTGCCCAGGAGGCGTCCCTCTGCTCACTTGCTAGGAAAGCAGAGACTCCGCACTAGAAGAGCAGAGCCTGGGTGCAGAGCTCACAGGGTGCAGAGCTCACAGGGTGCAGAGCTCACCGGCTCTGAGCCAGCGCTCCTCCCCCAGGACCCCCAGTGGGCGGAGCACAAAGCAGTGGCCCAGTGGGGCAGACACCTCTCCCTCCAGGTCAGCAGCTTCCACTTGGCCCAGGAGTCAACCAGGCCTGGGCCCCAGAGGGGAAAAAGCAGCCTCGGAAGCCAAGACCTAAGTGCCGGGTGCGCCACCTGCCCCCCGCGGCCAGGGCTTAGCTGCCTGTTCCTGCCCTTTTCCCACCATGCCCAGCGCCAGGTGCTGCCCTGGCCCTCGTGGTCTCCCACCATGTCACTTGCTGGGGCTTGGCTCTCTCTCCCCGACTAGACCATGAGCGTCTGGGGGGCAGAGATCAGGACCTGCCTGTCCCCATCCCCACTGCCCAAGATACATGTTCCGTGATGGGCCGGCCGTGGGAGGCGGGCAATCCTCCGCGCTCCAGTTGAGGCACCAACGTGTCCGGAGGAGTTTCCTTATTGTCCCAGAAGGAAGCCCAACTCAGAGGAGACCTCCCCCCAGCCGTGGCCAGCAGGCGCGTGTCCCAATCACTTGCCACCTTGCTCATTTGATCTTTGGGGTGCAGAAGGCTCCTCCAGGGAAGGGGCCTTGTCCAACTGAATCTGCATTCTCAGGGCTTCCCCTACAGGAAGCCGAACATGGATGGGTGGGTGGGTGGATGGATGGGTAGATGGGTGGGTGGATGGACAGATGGATGGACTGATGGATGGATGGATGGGTAGATAGGTGGATGAATGGATGGAGGGAGGCACAGATGGATGGATGGATGAATAGATGGATGGACAGATGGATGGATGGGTGGATTAATGGATAGGTGAATGAATGAATGGGTGGATGAATGGATGGACAGATGGATGGATGGACAGATGGATGGATGGACAGATGGATGGATGGATGGATGAGTAGATGGATGGATGGATGGATGGCTAAAAAAAGAAAGGTAAAAGCCCAGATGCGTGACTGGAGAGACCTGTGGACGTGGGGTAGCTTAGCAGCTCAGTGGGTGGACGGGTGGATGGGTTTGTGAGTGGGTGGTTGATGGACAGATGGAGGACCATCCCTCCACTCCTCCAGGGTGATGTGGGGCATGTGGATGCGGAACTGGAGAGAGGATGAGTGGGTGGATGGCTGCAGGGTTTGGGGGTGACTAAAGTGTAATGGGGGGTGGTGAACAGCTGGGTGGGTGGCCCAGTAGGATGGGCAGGTGCAGCGCTGCTGGGAGATGGTGGCAGGGATATGCAAATTGTCCCTCGGGTCCCCGCGTCACATCCAGACTCCCTGAGCAAAACAGCTGCTCTGTGCCCCTCTTAACAAAGGCCACCGGTGCGTCCCCTCCCTCTGCTGCTCTCCTTCGCCCTCCAAAGCTGGGCTCTCAGGGCCGCATGGAAGGCTTCCCGGGGTGAGCCCTGGTCCCTGCCTCTGTGCCCAGCGCCCACGGGCACAGATTAAGCCTTTCTGCAGCCCATCCCCGCCCCTACCTGCCCGAGGAGGAAGAGAGCGATTTGCATATTTATTAAATATCTCTTAGCGGGATTCACAAGCCGCCCTGCCACGTCCCGCCCCTGCAGCCGGACGAGACCCCGTCAGCGCTGCATCACCCCATTAAATAGCTGTTTGGGGGCCTGGGAGGCCGGAGGTGGGGGGCAGCGGGCAGGGACCAGGCTGAGCATGAGGCCCACAGGCCGGGCAGCAGCGGGGGTGGGGGACTTCTGTTCCTGGCCCAAGCGGGAAGGGCTCTGAGGGGGGGTTCTCGTCCCAACCTCCACAGGGGCACCCCTGGAAACCAGTCCCCTCACAAAATGCCCAGAAGAGGATATTTGGAGACATCTTTGTTTCACATTTTATGTTTCTTCGACCTTTGTTTATCTGGAAGTCCTTCCTAATGTCTGAACAGAAGTGCTCTTGCTTTTGCATAAGACCATTTCTGGTGTGCTGTTTTAGATCTAAATGGAGGACCGCCATCCACCACGGGCTGGGCAGCCTTTCCCAAAAGAGTCGTCCTGTGAGGTCCAGACTGGGACCTGAATTTCCAGTCCCTCTTCTCTCTGGAAAGGTGTCCCAGATAGGGACTGGGTATCCTGCCGGGGGCCAGGAGCTCTCTGCTAGAGACTGGGGTGAACCTGCCCCTGCCGACCGTGAGCCCCGACTCTCCTTCCTGTCTCCTGTCACCTAGATCAGGGTTCAAGTCCAGGCGCGTGGTTTCTGTAGTCAACCTGCACAGGGGCTGATCCCCGCCACATCTGTTTCTTGCTGGGTGACCTTGGGTAAGTGACAGAACCTCTCTGAGCCTTGGTTTCCTCATCTTTACAATAGCACCCTCCTCTCAAGGTTGTTGTGAGGAATCTACAATGAGGAGCCTCTCCAGGGCTGAGCGCAGGGCCTGGCTCTGGCCAGTGGTTGTCACCTGGTCACCATGAATGAACCAGACACAGGAAGTGCCAAGCCGGGCTGGCAGCCGCCTCTCTCCCAGGGGAGAGGAAGGGTGCGGGGGCTGCTGTTCACTGTCATACCTAAGTTACACTTTTAGTCTCTGAAAGTTTCGTTCCCCAGGATCCAGTGTGGTCTGAACACAGTCAGTGGAAAATTCTAGAATTCAGCAACTGCTAAATTTTTAATCACATGCCCTCCCGCTCCGTCCTGTCCTGGGGGGCCATCATCCCTCCGTCCAGCGTACCCAAGCCACGTACGCCCCCACCCTGTGGTCGCTTAGCAGCGTTTGGTCATCAGGTCAGCTGCAGGTGTACCTAGATCTCGTGTTTGATTGACACTAATTTTACCTAATAGTGGCCCAAGAGTCGGGGCAGTGTGGCAAAGGGGACACCAGGGCATGGGACACCGCAGGACGGGTTGGCCCTGTGCTACACGGTGACCTGCAGACTCACGGGGAAAACCACCGCACATGGACGAGGCCTTGGAACGCAGGCCCCGTGGACGAGGGGTCTCCAGGGTCCGTGGGCCTCGTCTGGGCAGAGCTCGGCCACAGGACCCTGCGGGCAGGTCGCTCACGCCCCCAGAGTAGGAAACCGGGTCCCTGGGGCAGGAAACAGCCGCTGAGACCCCACGTGAGCGGGGACCCCGTCTTTCTTGGTCTCTTCTTCAGACAAGTCACAGGACTCTCTGGGGACAGCCTGAGGCCCCAGGAAGAGGACGAGGAAACCCAGGGACAGCTCCCCAGTGCCCTGCCCCGCGGCCTCTGCCCTGGGCCCGCGGGAGTGGGGAGGCAGGCCCTGGTGGGAGCCTCGTAAACCTTCCTGAAAGCCTCGTAAACCGGCGGCGGCTCTGGAGCCGCAAAAAAGCAGAATCCCTGGTCGTAAAGGAACCTCATAAAGAGAAGGAGAAAGGCCAGGGAATCCGAGCTGCAAAGCAGAGACGGCCTCCAGGAGGCCAGAGAAGGGGCTGCGCACCCGCGGCCGGCAGGAGGGGGACACCACGCTCACAGGTGACCAAATCCCGCGACCAGCTGGGAGGGTGTGGGGGTGACGGGGTGGGGACTCACTGCCAAGGCCTGGCGGGGCCACCACAGGGGACCCCAAGGAGCACCTGCAAATCCTCCAGTCTCCCTGTCATCTGTGGCTGGGGACGATCCTCCTCACCGCACCCCGGAGGACGAGTGAGATGGACTCACAGGGCAGAGCTCCGGGCCGTGCCAAGGTCCCTAAATGGCAGCTCAGGCAGCCTGGGCAGGACACGTGGCACAGGGAGCAAGTCCGCAGGCCAAGGGCCAGCAGCTGTGTGAGCAGGGCCAGTGTGGCCAGCTCAGGGCTGGGCGAGCCTCCGCGGCGGGGCTGGGTGTGAACTAGGGTCTCCCTCCGAGGCCTGCGCTTCTCTGCAGTCGTGAGATCACCTCGTATGGATCCGTGATTTTTTATTTTCCAATAATTCTTCATCTTCTCTCATACTGGACACACTGCCGTGGGGACAGTCCCCGGGGGCAGAGGATCTGGGGGCAGACGATCTGGAGGCAGACAGGACTCCCCACCCCAGGCGGATGACAGGGCGCTGCACACAGGGGGACCAGGAGCATGACCGGCGTCCCGTGTGCAGGGTGGTTAATTGATTGATTAAGAAGTAGGTGACGCCCCTCCCCCGTCTCGACAGAGGGTCACCGTCAGCCCATGTCTCCAGGCCTGGGGATCCCGCGCCGCTAGCCACGGCCTGGCTGCACACTGGACCGTCCCACCTGCCCGGCCTCTCCCTCCCTCGGGCTGAGATCCTGTTATCTTCCCAGGGGTCTTTATTCTGCCTACTCTTCCGGAAGGTTCCTCAGGAAGTCTGGGGTTGGACCCCTGGGCTCTCAGAGGCCCCTCCCCTCGGGCCCCACAGCACCTTAAACGTCTCTCTCTCTTCCTGGTAATTGCCGATTGCAAGTCTGTCTGGAGTGCCGTGGGGTCCCCCAGGGCAGGGGGTGTCAGATCTGTCTCACACCCAGCTCCGCGTGGCGCTCGCAAGGTGCCCCAGACGGTTCCAAAGCAGAGGAGCCAGTCAGCAAGAGAAGGAATGAATCAGCGCCACGGTGACAGGAGACCGCGAACAGCCTCCCTCCTGCCGTAGAGACACCATGACGGCATCCCTCCCTGGTCCCCACGCGGCCTGACCCCCACTGCCACCGTGATCCCTTCTCAGCACTGAAAGCCGCTGGGTGTCCTTGCAGAAGATGCTGCCACCGGCGTGCGTGTGGAGTCTGAGACCTCCGGACTCCGCCGCCCCTGGTCGGGGACGCTATCTTGATGTCATGGGCTGGTGTGGCGCCAGCTGTCAGGGGGCGGGGACTCCTGAGACCTCCTCTGAATTCGCTGTGCCTCAGAAGCCTGGCCACGCACCTGTGTTCCTCCTGATTCTGAGCACCCACAGGCTCTCACCAGCCAGGACCTGGATCCGTCCTCCATTGGCGCGTCCTGCCGCCCGGCCCGGCCTGGCCCGGCCTCTTCTCTGACAACCAACCTCTGCTTCCTTTGCTTTGGCCACCAGCAAGGAGACATCTGGGCTTGGGAGTTTGGTCCCGATCCCTGGGGTGACCTGTGCACAGAAGTTCTCGCTGAGATCCCCTGCACCCTAGAATGTCAGGGCGTCTGCCGTCCTTATTTATAGACAGATTGCCTCTCGACGTTTCCCACTCCAGCATCTCCATGTGTTATTTCTGAAGATAAATGCACATTATGATTTCATAATAGAAATTGCATTTCTCCCTCGCGTCACCTCTGAGCATGTACATACATAACGGTGGCACATTGCCTCCGACAGTAATTTAAAAGGCACTTTGGAGAACATATTGATCATGACCAGGGAACGGAGCTGGCATGGCTCAGACCTCGTGGAATCGGCCTCCTCCGGAGCCGCGCCCGCCCCCCTCTGCTTTGGATTCTGACGTTGGGGACTTAGGGTCTCCATTGATGTTTATCGGGGGGCCTCTTCCTAGTCACCTTGGGCTTGGGAGGGGGAAGGCAGGAACAGTCTGTAGCTCCAGGGAAAGTGATTGACAGCCTTCCCATCCAGTGAATTCCACGGAGCTTCTTCCAGTCACTCCCAGGGGGACTGAGGTCTCACTGGACACACTGCCCACAGCAGCTGGGGTCCTTCCAGCGCATTTCCACATTCTCCAGTGACTGCGTCCTCCGAGGCTGGACCAGGATCCGCCTCTCGACTCATTTGTCTGCCTCCTGGGGGCCCCAGGCTCACTTGGAAAGAGTCACCTCCTCTTCTCAGCGTCTCTGGAAACTGCTAGAAACCTACCTTCTCCAGGAAGTCGCCATGACTGCCCAGAGCCGCATCCCAGCCTCCCACGCTCTCCGTGGTACCCTCGGCAGCTGCCCACCTTAAAGATGATGTCCCTCTGGGCTCCGTTTAAGGCAGCATCTGTCCTGGGCCAGGTAACTCATCTGTTGGAGGGAATCAACGTGACATTGACTGACCATCTGCCAGAGGCCAGGCAGGTTCCACCTGCCCGTCTCAACCCGTCCCCTCGACAGTCCTGAAGGTCAGCTCTTTATCGTCCCATTTCACAGAATAGGAACCGGGGCTCGGAAAGTCCCGGCTACCCTGCCGCGGACACGGCCCCCCAGGATCTTGAGGCACAAAGTGGAAGAGTCTCTTCAAACTTCCAAAGACCCCGGCTCCCGCTGAAAGTCCACTGAGCTGAGCCAGCGAGGGTTTGACGTCTGTTTTAAAGTCATGTGGCTATTCTCCAACCAAGGACAGGTCGATGGCTGGGCACGGACAGCAACCCTGGCCTGGCCAAGTGTCCTTGCCATCCCCTGCCAGCTTCCATGACCCTCTTCTCCTGGGACCTTTCCAAGCTGCCCCCAGCTCACGGCTCTCTCTCGACCAGCCGTCCCCGGCCGTCTCCACTGCGATGTCTCACCAGCTTCTCGAATGCGGCTTGGTGGATCTGAGCCGAGCCACCGTCTTGGCGAGGGTGCTGCTATGGTGTGGTCGCTGCTTGTCCCCAGAGTTTCGTGTGTTGGAAACTTGGGCCCCATGGTGATCTGGGGAGGTGAAACCCGCTGGGAGACCCCGGGTGTGTGCCCTGGAGGGAATGGAGGTAGTTCAGGTGGAACTCTGGTTAATTCTTGAATGAATACTGTCACAAAAGCCTGGGTCCAGCCCCGTGTGGCCCTGCTCTGGCTTCCTGTTTGGTGATGTGACTTCCTCCTCTTGTACAGGTGCCATGGGGCCTTTGCCCTGCTGTTTGAATGTTCAGTTCCCAAAACTGTGTGTTAAGTCAACCTCTTTCCTTATAAAGTTCGCCTGTCTGGGGTATTGTGTTACAGTCAAGTACGATCACCCCCAGGAGGTGATCAAAGTATATCAGAAACTTAGCTGTGGATCCTTGGCTCCTTCCATGTTATCCCTTTGGTTTCTCAACAGGTCCTGTGTCCTCGGATTCTGTATTGGTTCAGACCTCCGCTCACTCAGACCTGTGTCACAGCAGTGGCCTCCCAACTCGCCTCCCAACTCACCTCCCGGGGCCCACTCTGGCCCCTTGCAGTCTGTTTGGTATATGACAGCCACAGGCAGCTTCCTCAAGCAGAAAACAGGTCTTTCTGTTGTTTAGAATCCCTCGCGCGCCCCTGGGCGATGAACGGGCACATCCCCCTGTGTCCTCCCTTTCGGGTCAGGCCCCCGGAGTGGCTGTTCGATAATCAGTTGTCAAATGAGGCCTGTCCCCTCCTCCTTGGGCCCGCTCCCAGGGCTTTGCGCCTGCTGGCTTCTCCTTCCGGAGCCTTCCATGAACAGTCTGCTGCGGCGTCTTAGCTCGGCCTTGGAGCCCAGACCACGGGGGCTGAGCTGCCCTCGCCTCCAGCCATTAACTGTCTTCCCCTCTCAATTACATGGTAATCCCTGTTAAAATTACAAATTTATTTATAGTTTTTTCTTTCTTTTTTTTTTTTTTCTCCACTTGGCAATTTTCTACGGCTCATCGGCTGTAACAAATTCTCCTTCATAAAGCCGAGCGGCGCTCGGGGTGTTATTATTACCTCATGGAAACAGGCGGGGCAGCGGCCCGAGAGCGGCCTGATGGCTCCAATCAATGCCCCCGCGGGATTTGTTCCGCTCTCTGAGGACGAGAGCGTCTGGACCCAAGTGGCATTTCTCCTTCCAGACAGTTGGCAGTGGTGGCCTCGCCCGGTGTCCTGGGTTTGGGTGGCCTCCCAGGGAGATGTCACAGCAGGGACTTCCTGGTGTCTCGGTCTGTCCAGGGTTGGAGATGGCCACACAGAGGGTCCAGGACACCCAGGGGATGGTATCAGGGTGACCATAGGAGGCAGGTCTCATTATGATCCCATTTCCAGGTGGGGAAGGAGTAGCTCAGAGAGCATGGAACTCCCTGTCCCCCGAAGCAGAGAGACCTGGGCGTCTCTAAGGGGCACCCCCAGGTCCAGGGCAGCGGGCAGGAGGCCCTGAGGGTGGCCTGGGTGCCCTGCTCCCCTGCAGCCTTTCCCAGGCCCCACCTGGGCCCCTCAGCCCATCCCCTAAAGCAGCCACTCAACGCGGACACGCTGGGCCTTGCTGGCCTGGCGCCTGGACCCTGCAGTGACTCAGCCCAGAGGGACGAGGTGGACGTGATCTCCTGTCCCATCGGGTGAGAGAGCGCCGCTATTAGAGGTGACGGTGCTAACGGTAATGAGGGGGTGGAGGAGGGTCCGGAGCCACTGGGGAGAGGAGGAGGAGGCCCGTCACCACAACCTGTCACCATAACCTGCCACGTGGGGCCTTCGGAGCAGTCGCAGTGTCTGCGTGTGAACTGGCCCCTCCACGCCAGCTCCGTGAGCTCGGGCAGGTCACAGACACACTCTCGGCTGCTTGAGTTTTTTTGTTTTGTTTTATGTTTCTTGGGTTTGTTTTATTATTATCATTTATTGTCATTATTAATCATTTTGTATTGGGGATTGAACGCGGGGTGCTCTACCACCGAGCTCACCCCCAGCCCTTTTTATTTTTAGTTCGGGACAGGGTCTCGCTGAGTGGCTGAGGCTGGCCTTGAACGTGCCCTCCGCCTGCCTCGCCTCCCGGGTGGCTGGGCTTGCAGGTGGGGGCCACCGCACCAGGACTTGCGCACCCCGTCTAAAAACAATGAGCGCCGGTACCGACGGCTGCTGAGTGAGTGCCCTTTATAGCCAGGGTGACGGTCCAGGACGGCGAAGCCCAGAGCCTTGTGACTTGCTCAGAACAGAGCCAGCAAGGGACAGTGGCGAGACCTGGAGGCAGCGCCACATCTGGCCATCTTCCCGTCACCTCCCAAGCCACCTCTGTGCATTTTAGTAACCAGGGATGGGGCTGGCCCCAAATCCAGGATTAGCAGGAGGCTTCTGTCCCCAGGACTCACAGCCTCACAGAGTACAGGGCCACCAGCGAGAGGCGATTCCCCTCATGCGGTCTGAGGACCACATGGTCACACAGCAGTGAGCAAGAGGGAGGGGTCAGGCCTCCTGGGCCAGGTGTCAGAGGGAGGGGCCCAGGGACATCACAGCATCCAGGTGTGTAGGGGCCTGGGGAAGTTCAGCCATCGTAACTTCCTCATCCCCGCCAGCATCTCCCGCTGCCCACCCCAGTGCACCCGCACGTCGGCCAACGCCTTCTGCTTCCCTAGAAGTACCCTGACCCGCTCAGACCTGCCACGCCCCTGCCCACCCCAGGAGGAACTCTGCCCTGGCCCCACGGCCACGGTCAGATCCTCACTGGGAACGTCCCTGTCACCAGGTCGCCTCCCCCCACTCTCAGGGCCCTTCAAAAGCCTGCGATCATCTGAGCATGTCTGACCTTAACCGGGTGTGAACAGAAGTGTCACTAAGACTGGACTGTTTTAATAACAAAAGAGGTGACTTGATCCAAGTTGGCATCACACAGAGACCCTCCATCTGCTCCCTGGAGCTTGCAGCTGAAGGTCAACCTGACAAGGTCAAGGGCTTCTCTGGGTGGGAGTACAGGCTGCCCTCTCCCATCTGGTTGAGTACAGGGGGCACCAGGGGTTGGGGCTGGGATTGCAGATGACCACGGGGGACACTCTGCTACCCCGCCGACTCCCCTGCTCTGGCCCCAGACCTGATCCCACTGGGGGATAAAATCCACCATCACCAGAGAATGGCCGACATCCTATTGGTTGGGCACAGAGGGAGCAATGACCAGCAAGACACACCTCTTCCTGGTTTGCTTGGACGCCTCCTGGACGGGGAGCTCGCTACCTGAGCAGCACCAACTCTCACGGAGCTTTCTCTTGATGGGACTTTCTCTTGATGGTAACTTCTGCCCAGAGGTCCCAGCTCAGCTCTGGACGCCCTCCCTGTCCACCTCAGCCACTCAGAGAGAGCAGGCAATGGGCTTCAGAATCCGCACCTGCCCTGCCGTACAACAGGCGGTGGGTGTCGCAGCCCCAGGACAGCTGGCAGAGCCTGGGGGCAGCAGGGTCCCCACCCGATGTCTGCCCGGGTCTGGACCCAGCGCCGGGACTCCACCCGCTGCAGCCCTTGCTGCTACTTGGACCTTCCAGTTGGCAGGAAGAGGAGCTGGCCAGGTCCGCCTGACTGCAGCCATGTCCCCTCCCCAGGCCCCGTCTTTCCTGGGCTCAGTAAGAGAGCCCCAGCTTGGTCTGTGTGGCAAGCTGGGTACTATGTTTCACTGCAGCTTTGTCCTCACCCCGTGACCAACTGGCCGATGGAGGCAGCCCAGGACATCCGCTGGCAGCCTTGGGGGCCAGAAGTCCCCCCTTGGTGCCAACGTCGGGGCTTATCTGAAGAGCGGGGGGCTTGCTCACTCTGCAGTCCCCACACCTCCTGCTGAAGCCAGGCCGGAGAGCAAACGTCCCCTCCAAGGCTCTCAAAGGAGGCACTCCTCAGGTCCCCGAGGCAGCGGGTGGGACAGAGAGAAAACAGATGGAGGCTGAGAACGCGGGTCCACCTCCGCCTCGTCCTCTTCCAACTCCGTTGGCTCAAACCAACGCTCTTGTCCCCCCTCCTCTGTCTCAGTTTCCTCATCTGCAAAAAAAGAGATAAAGACATCCCATCCAAGAGCCGTTGCGGGGTTTGTAAGAAGAGCAGTGAGGGACAGCGTGTGGCCTGCCGTCCAGCACAGGGTGGGCTCTCTGCGAGTGCTGCCCCCCCCCCCCCGTGCAACCCCCGCACGCGCACCCTTGTCCTCGCCAAGTCCCCTCAGACCCCAGCCTCCGCTGGCTCGCGCTTAGAAGATCACAGTTGCCATGGCAACGCGCGCCCGCTCAGCTCTCCCTGCCTGCTTAACTGGCCCCATCCCTCCTTGTCCTGCGCCCAGCCCGGCCTTGTCCAGCTCTGGCCGCAGCCAAGGCAGTGGCCTGTGTCAAGAACAGCTGGCCCTTCCTCCTGGAACCGACCCCACCGCTTGGAGGGTGGAAGGGTTCAGGACTCAGTTGGCATTAGGGGCTTTTCTCAGCGGGCACCAGCCCTGCGGTGCCCAGCGCTGGCCTGGTCTGCCTTGCTCCCCATTAGGAAGGCTGGAGGTCTGGCTGCTGTTGGCACAGCCCCGTCTCTGCCCGGCCTCCTCAGGCCCTGGTGGAGCACACCCCTGTGGGTCTGGGTGGAGCGACACCGTACGTGTCGGGACGTGGTGAGGGCTAGACCCAGGGACATCTAGGTTCAGACCCTGGCCCCGCGCCTAGCCAGCGGGCTCCTGTGCCCTAACAAACTCCATCAACGGGGTCTCTGGGATCTGGAGGTCACGGGTCTGAGACCCTGTCTCTGAAGCCGTCGCCTGTGGCGGCTCCACCCTGACCTCTTCCGCCTCCTCCTTCGCCTGGTGCTGGCCCTGGGCGCCTGTCTTCCCCGGGGCCACATTTCCCTTTGAGAGGGACAGCTGTCACGCTGGATCACAGCGCGCCCTAGTGACCTCATTTTAACTCAATTATCTCCATCAAGACCCCGTTTCCAAAGAGGGCCACATCCTGAGTCACTGAGGTGAGGACTCCGACGTATGCATTTGGGGGATAGAAGTCAGCCAGCACCACTGGCTGGGTGACCTCCGGGCCTCAGAGAGAGTCATCTCGAAAATGGGGTATAAATGACAGCGTCCCCCAGGGGCTGGTGGAGGGCTAGGAGGGTGGCGTTGGAAGCCGGCTGGCCCAGGGCTGGCCTGCGGAGCGTCCGTGAGCTCAGCAGCTGGCTGGAGGGTGGGGACGGAGCCCATTGATCCTTCCACCGTCAGCACCGGCAGTGAGATATCAGGGGGCGTGCTTCTTGGGGTTTGTCATTGTGATCAGCCAGGTGGCAACCCCCACAGGGCTGTGTATCTGCCCGTCACTCATCGGCCACATCGATGTCCCCAACAAGTGCTGCGTGCATTCCGTCCCAATCCATTGTCACTGAGATGCTCTGCCAATTTACAGATGAGGAAGTCGGGGTCCAGGTGCCAGGAGCGGCTCTGCCTTTCCTCTCCTGAACAGGCTTCACTGAGCTCCACACCAGAGCCCCGGCCCCCCGCAGCGCAGCGCCGGAGGGGACCCCACGCTCGCCCCTGCTGTTGGCGCCGGCGCTGGGAGCCCGGCACTGCACCCGGCACGCAGCCTCCGGTGATGATTTTTTGTATTTATATCTTCCCTTCCCTTGTCATCGGGCTATTGGCACGCGGCTCCGCATCCCTCATACATGTTAAATATATATGCGTCGCGGTGCGTGTGCGCGCCTTCCCGGTTATATTTATGCAGTTCCTTGGAGGATTAATTTAGCCAAATAACTGAAGCTATTTAGGTAGCTGACATTCACGCTGGGTAGGGAGTGCAGGGGCAGAGACGGCGGGGTCCTGGCCGGGCTCCCAGGGCTCCCAGGACTCGGTTTCCTTGAACCCGGGGCCCTGGGTGGTGGAAAGCGCAGGAGCTGTTGGTTCAAGGTGGAGCCGGGCAACGTGGGAGGCGTCCAGAGAACCCCCAGGCTGCAGCCGAGACGGTCTTTTCCCACGAAGCTGAGGCAACTCTGCGCTGACTTACCAAGTGCAAAGCCTTGTCTGCTGTGGGGGTGACTTGGTGGTGGCCTTCTCCTGCCTCCCTCCAGGTGGGGCCCAGGGGTGCCCTGGCTCGGCTGCAGACATCCTCTCCTCTCTGGTCTTGTTGCTCTCCCACACGCTCGCTGTGCCTGGGTGGCCAGGGTGCTGGTGCCCTCTCAGTGGCTCCTGGGTGCTCCCCGACCTGTGGGTGTGGCCCTGAGCACCTGGGACTGGCAGGAGGGCCTTCTCTGGCGCCCAGACCCCCTGGCCTGCTAGAGGTGCGGCAGCCCCAGCCTAAGACAGGGAGATCTGAGCATCAACGCCCAGCCCCCTCGCCCGGCGGCCGGAAGAGCTCACAGGCCTGTTCTGTCCTCTCACCCTGTCCCCAGGGTCTGCAGCCTGGTCAGTCCCTCCAGGAGTCTGCTCCACGATGCTCTCTCCTGACTCCCCCTCCCAAGGCCCTGCAGGTGTGTCTAGAATCGTCTTCAGAATAAACTCTACGTACTTAACTATCTCGGGATTCGATCCTGGGAAATGCAGCCTAAGACCAGGTGGCGTGGTTGGGGTTAAGACCTGGGCTCTGGGGTCCCCCCACCGTCTTTGAATCCTGCTTTAAGAGGCACCAAGAAGCTGTTCGGTCTTTCCTCACCTGGGTTTCCTTGTCTGTCGCTGGCTCAGCAGCCTCAGCACCTGCCCCTCAGAGGCACGACCTGACCCACTGGGTCACCTCGGCTCTCTTTCTCTGGCCCCGAATCAGGCTTCAGTGTGTCCCCAAGCCCCTGTCACCATCTGCACCACAGAGATTCTGTCGCTAGCTGGTTCACAGATACTCCTTCCTGTGGACTGTCCCCACCTCACCTAGATGGGCTCCAGCAGCCGGGCGCCCAGTGCAGCTGCTGCGGGGCCTCAGCACCCTGGACAGCGCCGAGCCCTGGGCCCTGAGTTGCTCATGGCACCACCTCCTGGCCCTCCGCCCCTCCGGACTCCGGCTTGCCCAGCTGCTCTCCCCTCCGCGGACTCCTGGACTTCCAGCGCTGTCTGCCCTTCCACCTTGGGGACCTGCCCTGGTCCCCGCTGGCCCTCCCCCAGCCCCACTTGTCTGGAGGTTCTCCCCCACGGTGTGTTCCCACGGGGGCCTGATGGCCCTCAGCTCTGGTCCTGCCCGGGGCCTCTCCTTGGTCGGCAGCAGCAGCAAGGCCGAGGGGCAGGCATGGGGCCAGCCTGG
Organism: Callospermophilus lateralis; assembly: GCF_048772815.1. Lineage (NCBI taxonomy): Eukaryota > Metazoa > Chordata > Mammalia > Rodentia > Sciuridae > Callospermophilus > Callospermophilus lateralis. The sequence goes on along the minus strand of NC_135311.1, from coordinate 132,064,146 downwards.
GGCCTCTGAGACCCCTCTGCTGCCACCTTTGCAAAGCCCCACCCCACCTGCTTCTCCCCCGAGTCACACTCAAGCCCGCTCACCCCCCGGCTTGTGCCGGTCTCAGCAGCTTCGTGTGGCTTGACTAGAGTTCCTTGGTCTCCCTCAAAATGTCTGGGGTCGTTCTGGACACAGCGGAGGGAAAGCAGATTTGTTGAATTTAATGGTGTTAGAAACACATCTTAGGTAGGCGCAGGGCGGGCTGGAGACTTGCTGGTGGCTTCGGGGACGTCCTGTTGCCTCTCCGTGCCTCAGTCTCCCCTGCTGCATTGGGACTGTCTTGCAGCACCTTTAGCAGAGCAGCGGGGTCACCCATGGGGCATCTAGCCCCTGCAGGTGTGCCCATAGTCACGGTCCCTTTCCCTCCACCCCCAAGGTGGCCACCCACGCCCTCGTCCTGCAGTGCAGAGCTTCTGAGGGAGAAGGGCCTGGAAGCCGGAGCTCTGGCTCTGGAGGAGCTGCTGGGAGTCCTGGGCAAGAGCCCTGCTCCTGCTGCCAGCGAGCCTCTCAGAACCGCGTCCTCCCATGCCCTCCGCCCACTGGCCGTCACTTCCACACAGCGCCTGCCCTGCCTGGCTCGGGTGGTCCCACTACACGGGGTGCCGAGCTTGCAGCACGTGGTCACGCACTTGGTCATTGCATCTGGGATCAGCATCCAAACCGGCATTTACTGAGCACCTACTAAGTACAGGCCCCCCGGGAGCAGGCAGCGTGTGAAGAGGTGCCCCCTTGCAGCCCCTGCCCTGGCTTCTACCTTGTGACGGGCCCTGGGGAAACCCCTCCTCACCGCAGGACACACCTATGGTCCCCCCCAGGTGCCCTCCCAAAGCCTGCCGGGAGTGGGGCTGCGCGACCTCCTTGGAAATCTTCTGTTAGTGCAAAAAGAAGTTGGTGAAAGCAGGAAAGGATACAGGCAGAGATCAGGGTGCTCCCAAGGCCAAGGTGCCCACGTGACATCAGGGAGGGCCAAGGACAGCGCTGGGCCTGCGGTGGGCCCTGCCAGCCTCGCCCACAGCAGCGCCTGGCGAGACCCTCCCAGGGAATGCCTGACGGGGCTGGGGAGCGGGGGAAGGGGGGAGTGGGGAGGGGGGGCGAGGCTCGACTCCTGGCTGCAGAGGGGCCCGTCAAGTGCCCCGTGCTCCTGTTTTTCTCTAACCTGGCAGAGCGCAGGCCCCCAGCCCCGGGCGGGGATTTACTTAAATGGTGCGCCAGCCGCGCGGCTGAAGAGCCTGTTAAGCAATGTTTATTACAATCGATAAATCACGGTCCTGTATCTGATCCAGCCCAGGAAAGAGCTGCCAGCCAGGCCGCAGGGGGACGGGTGGGGCAGCCCAGGATGAGACGAGGCTGGCCAGGCCGCCCCTCCGCACTGGCTGCCCCAGAGCCTGGGTCTCGCCTCTCCTGACGCACCCCTGTCCCCTCCTTGCAGGAAGCTCTGGGGACAGTAGATGGTTGTCTCGCCTCTGGTGGGAGCGCGCTGGCCGCAGAGCTAGCTGCGGTGTGGAGGCCGGGGGGCACTTGGCCTCACAGGGCTCAGGAGGAGGCTGTCTTTGGTGGCTTCGGGCCCTGCATGTTGGGAAGGGAGGAGGGAGATGAGGAGTCACGGAATCCTGTCACCTGAGGCCCACCGCCTTGAGCTGGAGGGGCGCAACCAGTTTCAAGAGCACAGCTTTGGGGCCAAGAGGTGCTGGGTTCACATCCCAGCTTCTCCACTTGAATTGGTGGGAATCCATTTCTTTGTTTTCTTTTTTTCCTGGTATTGGGGTGGAACCCAGGGGCGTTTAACCACTCAGCCACATCTCCAGCCCTTTTTAAGTTGTTTAAATTTTGAGACAGAATTTTGCTTAGGGCCCGACCAAGTTGCCGAGGCTGGCTTTGAACTCACGATCCTCCTGCCTCAGCCTCTGGAGCTGCTGGGATCGGAGGCGTGCACCCTGTGCCTGGCTGGGAATCCATCTCTTCATGTGTGGGATGCGGGGAACGGCATCACCTGCTCCCAGGGCTCTGTAGGGGGACACCGTCAGCCTGTGGAGGAGTACTGAGCGCGCGGCTGGTGTGTGGTGAGTACTTAACAGACAGCACTGCTGTAGACTGAGAAATGGTCCCCAACCCTCAGAACCTGTGAGTGTTCCTTTCCTGGTTAAGGGGACTTTGCAGTTGTGAGAAATCAAGGATCTTGAGAAGGGCAGATTGATCCAGACTGTCCTGCTCACAGGGGGTCCCTGTAATGGGGACAGGGGGCCTGAGTGAGAAGCCGGCCGTGTGGTGAGGGAGCCGAGGGAGGCAAGGCGAAGAGACAAGGCGCAGCACCAACGACTCCGAAGGTGGAGAAGGGAGACAGCCAAGGACGCAGGTGACCCCAGGAGCTGGAGGGGACGGGAGCAGACTCCTGGGGCTCCAGAGGACCAGCCCTGACACACGGTGTGGCTCCAGCCCTGTGGGCTGGCAGGAGGACGGTGCGTTGACTCGCGCTCTGAGCAGGTCCTGGCGCGTGGACGGAGCCAGGGAGCCAGCGTGTGTGAGGAGCAGGTCCAAAGCCACGGTGCCCTCCCGGCTGCCCCCCAGGGCCCCTCTGGTGGTGCAGAGAGCCCCCTCTTGGAAGGAGGAGACCCGACTAGAGCAGGCCTTCCTTGTGCCCCTTGGCATTACCAGCCCCGACCAGGTGGGACTGGGGTACCACGTGGTTCCCGAGGGCAGCCAAGCCCTCAGGGGTCCTGTGGCTCCTGTGTGGCTCGCCTGAGCCATTAGCAGGCTGAGTCATGGAACCTGTCCTGTCAATCAACACTGGGCCCTGGCCAGAAGCCGGGATGGGGTGGGGTACGCAGTGGAAGAAGCAAGGTTTGGGGAGCCCGAGAGTGAAGTGGAAGATGGACAGGAGAGCCCTTGTCCAGGTTAAAGGTCAGAAGCCAGGCTTCCCGGATGCAGAGACACTGACCTGGTCCAGGGGTCTTTACAGGCCGTGGCTGGATCAGGGTCAGTCCTAGACCTCAGGGAGGAGGGCCCAACTGCGGGGCCGTGGGCCCAGCCACCCAGAGGGAGAGCCCGCGGGAGGCCAGGCACCCTGCTCCCTGGGGACTGATGCACAGGCCCAGACTCGGGACCTGTCTGTGCAGGGAGGGGCAGGACAGGACAGCCTGGTGACGCAGCCTGGCGGGAAGCAGTGATGACAGTTTCCCTCTCCTTTGCCTCTTCTAGGTGGGCTGCCAGGTCCCCTGGGGGCTCCTCGGAGAGGGGGGTGTGAGGAAGGAGGAGGCGGGGGCTGGGACTGCCGCAGGGGGAGACGCTGGAGGGGAGAAGGGGTGTCGCCCGCGTGGAACCTTCTAGGACGTGGTGGCTCCCAGAGGGCTCGTGCTAAGCCGGTGGCAAGGAGCAGTCGGGATCACTGTGCCTTGTCCCTGGGAGAGGGGACCGCGTCCTGCGGCAGTCACCACCAGCAGCTCCCAGTTCTCGCCCTGGCCTCTCTCAGGGTCAGTGGCTCTCCAGGGAATTCTTTCTGTCCCAGTCGGGCCACCCTGGGCCAGTCCCCAGAGCCCGCCCCCACCCCCCAGGCCAGGGCCACCTGTCTCTAGCAGGGCCCCGCCCTGCCCCGGGCACCGTCCCTGCCCCTCCACGGCTCGCTCCTCAGGGCCCTGGGCCTCTGGGTCGGGCACTGAGTGGCTCCTGCCCACGTGCCTCGGCCTCTTCCCCGAGGACTTGCCCGCAGTCCCCCAGCTGATCTGCTGACAGTGAGGGTCGGGCCACGCTCCTGAGTGTGGCAGCAGGGGCAGCCCATCCTAGAGGGGCCACTGTCACACGTGGGGAGGGGCTGGAGGAGGGAAGGGAGCCAGGGCTGCTTCTCTGCCACCGCTCGCAGGCTCTCAGCTCAGCAGCCGAGGAGGCCGCCCACACGCACCGTCTCTGGATGGCGGCTTCTCCCTGACATTTTAGACTGGCTCGTTCTTGGCGCGGGGAGCTTCTGCGCAGTGTGGCATGCTTAGCGCCTCCTTGGCCTGTGCCCACCAGGAGCCGGGAGCACCACCCTGTCGTCCGGGGCGGGGATTGTCCCCAGCCGAGAACCCCTGCTGAACCAGGCTCAGCTCCAGCGGCTTCTCTGGCCGATCCCGTTATTGCTCGCCATCCCCCTCCATACCCTGCGCCATGTGACGCCACAGGAACAGGGAACATTTGCTCATCTCACTGATGCTGGGCCCAGGCAGAGACTTGCCTTGGCCAGTGGAAGTGACAACATGTCAGTTCCAAGACCAGACTTCAGAGGTGTCACCTGTTAGCATCTTGGGCTTCTGCCGCTGCCTCACCAAGAGCAGGCTGGGAGCATCTGACTGGCCCTAGGAAGAGGACGTGTGCAGACGGAGCAAACCTGGACCTCAGATGGGGCCAAGCCCAACGGAGCCCGCGAGACTAGGCTGCCCCCTTCCAAGCCCCACGTGTATGGAGCCGGACAACGTGGCCTTAAGCTGCAGGGCGGTTTGTTATGCAGCATTATCAGGCAGCAGCTGACGGATACAGCTTCCAGCTGGAACCAGGAAAAACTCCAAACTCCCTTGACCTGGGAGACCCTGCCTGACCTGGCCACTGTCTAACTCCTAGAAGTTGGAAGTAGAGCAAGCACGGGGGGTAGAGGAAGGGCAAGGGGGAAGACCCTGAGTAGGACCAGGTTGTGGTGTCCAAGAGACAGAAATATGTCCCATGTTAGGCCGGGAGCAGATTGTGACCGTGGGTTCTGCTTTCTAGAGAACCCAGGCTAAGGCAGGTGCAACTGCTACCGAAATCCGGGACGTTCCAATTTCCAGTTCCGAGACCTTAGCTCCCACACCACGGGTGAGAATTATTACTGCATTTAGTGGTAGTAGCAACACCAGCAAGCTCTCTCTAAGGACCAGGCTCCCTAAGGACCCAGCTTGGCACCCCGCTGTGTGAAGTTCAATCTTCCTGTGCTCCTGAGGGAGGGTCCACCATTTACCCATTTTACAGGTCGGGAAATGGAGTCATAAGGTGCCTGCGTTCACACACCTCCAGGCAACAGAGCAGGGACTTGAACTCAGGCCTGTCTGGCCCAGGACTCCAGCTCTCAAGTCACCCGTCTCCCTTGACCAGCTCTGCATGTCAGACATATCCCGCAGGGAGCCCCCACTTGGCCCCTAAACCGACTCCCGCTTCTTGAGTTTTCCGTCTCAATCAATGGAACCTCCATCTGTCCAAAAGCCAGGAAGAGAAGGCACCTGAGCCAACCAGTCCCCTGGGGTTAGATCCCACTTCTTCCATTCAGTTTTCTCTGACGACAGACACTTGAGCAAGCCCTGCCCAGAGGCTCAGTTTGCTGACCTGTAATTTGGGCCAGCAATGCACCTGCGTCCCTGGGCCATGGTCAGGACTCGGGGGGGAGGGTGTACGCTACGCGCTCAGAGCAGCAGTGGCCGGGTGACTCAGCCGGGGCTCCCTGGAGCACCCTGGAATCCTCCCTCTGAGCGTCTGAACATCGCTTAGTCTCTCCTGACTCCTAAATATCCAGTCCACCCGGCTTTCTCCCTGAATCCCCATGGCCACCCCCTGGGCAGGTCACCGTTGACCCAGGATAACGACATCTGCCTCCTCCTGGCCTCTCCGCTTCCCCAGCAGCAGCTGGGTGACCTCTGAAAACCAAAGGGGACCACACTCTTCTGATGCTAAAATCCCAGGGACCCCCCACTGCCCTGGGACACAGTCAAGTTCCTTACTGTGCTTTAACCCTCTGTCTGGCCTGGCCCTGGCCGTCCGTCCAGGCCTCCGTCTCGCCTTTCAGCTCTCATTCTCTGTCCCCGGCATGTCACCTTGGTATGTCACCTCGGCATGTCACCTCACAGTCTTTCTGCTAATCTGCCCTCCTTGGGTGTCTGACTTCCTCCCACTCATCCTCAAAGCTGTAGGCTGATGTCGCTGGCTCAGCAGGTGCCTGACTCTGGGCAGTTCCCAGGTTCTGTGCCCTGCAGCCACTCCACGAGTCCCCTGGGACAGCCCTGTGATAAACACACAGCGTTCTCAAGCTCTCTGGTCGGCTCTGCAATCCCGAGGACAGCAGGTGACAGTAGGTGCCGCCCCACCCATGCTGTCATCAGCACCTCGGACGTCTGCCCAGCTCCTGCCCCTCCTGCTGCCGCTCTAGAAGCCGGGGAGTCCCTTGGTCAGACGGCATTCACGGCCACGTCACCTCCCTGCACGGTGTCCTGTGCCTGTGACTTGCCTTTCACCCCTTTAGAGAGACACAGTCTAGTCCCCCGCCCTGCTCTGGACTGGCTTTCACGGACAGAAGGTGACAGACGCAGCAGATGCTGCCCCTGAGTTCAGACCTCAGTGAGACCTACGTGTCCCGCTCCCCTCTGACCGCGGGACGCGCGGGGGTCACCCCGCAGGAGGAGGCGACATGGGCGGACTGAGGTCCCCGGGCCTCCCTGCTAAGACTGTTGCAAGGGAACCAGTAGCTGCAGGGTCACCTGGTGACGGGAGCTGAACTGCCACGTGTCACTGAGGTTCCTGGGTGCTCCCTGCCCGGCTTTCCTGTGGCCACAGATGACCGAGGCAGAGCCGCCCAGGGAAGGGGCGAGCTGAGAGCCTGGGGACAATCCCGAAGCCTTGGGCGTTGCAGGGTGCCCCTGCACACTGGCAATAAGCTGACCTTGACCGTGACCTTCCCTGGCGCCCACTCTGCAGAGCAGCCAGCCCCAAAGCTCCCCACACGCTGTCTCAGGTCCTGTCTCCAAACTGCCCAGTGGAGCAGCATGGCAGAGAGCCCCGGCGGAACCCCTGCAGGAGCCCAGGCTGTCACCCTTGGGTCCCCAGATCCCCGCACATGGCTGCCCTGGTTCAAGGCTCCCATGGATCCCTGTGTCTCCGGGGACTGCACAATGACCCTTCTCTCTCATGGCGAGTAGCAGGGACCAGGAACCTACCGGAGGCCCGACGTCTCGTCTCCTAGCTGCCCCTCTGCCCAGCTGGTGCCCACGTGGGTGCCACCTGCTCAGCCACAGTCCAGCGGGAAACGGAAGCAAAGGCTCTTGGGAAATCAGCGCTCAGGTCCGCGTCCTCCCCCTCGGCTCCTCTGGGGGGGGAAATGGTGACAGCGCCCATTTCCCACAGGCTGTTTTTACACCTGTCTGAGCCCGGGCTGGAGAACTCTGTCCACCCCCAGCATCACAGCGGGGAGGAAGAAGCCACTGCTGTCACTTTGAAACTGTGACATAGCTTCATTTGCAGGCGGGGAGTCGGCCCCGGCGCGAGGCTCCCCAAGCACTCGGCAGCCCCAGCCCCAGCCTAGCCCCCGGGGCCTTCTCCAACCAGGGAAAAGCGCTCTCCAGTGATCCCGCGAGTTTTGAATCTCTTGGACATCTGTTCCGTCCCCAGGGACGTGGTAAGAGTTGCGTGCTCCCTTGCCGGCTGCAGCTGATGCTGCTCCCCTGTGGGGAAGCGGGGGCTCGTCTACCTGAGGCCAATGGGGCTTCAAAACCGTGTGCACCCCCAGGATCCAGCAGCTCCACTTGGGGGCATTCACCCCCAAAGAATTGAAAGCCGGGACTCAACCAAGATGGGCACACCCATGTTCGTAGCAGCGTGTGGCACGATCGCCCAGGGCTCCTCAGGTGGGGGTCCACCCCTCATAGGGGACTATCACCCAGACTCAGAAGGAGGGAGATTCTGGCCCAGGCGACGGGGAAGACGCGCCCTGAGGACATGCTAAGTGAGATGAGCTGGTCTCCGAGAGACAGCGCGGTGTGACTCCGCGTGTGAGCGGTGACTGCAGTTGTGAGATTCACAGCGACAGAGGTGGGCGCCGAGCTGGGCGGGGAGGCGGGACTGTTGGTTGATGGGGACAGGGCTCCAGTTGGGAAGATGAAAGAATCCTGGAGCTCGGTTGCCCGGCAATAGGAGAACACTGCAAGCTACTGACTGTCCCCTTACCAGTGACGACGACGGTCAATTCTGTGTTGTCTTTCTAACCCCAGAAACAAATTTTAAAAGTAGATGCTATTTTAACTCGTGTTGACATTTGTGATGCAGGAAATTATCAAGAAGAAGAACAGAGTCTCTTCGTGCTCACCATGCGGTCTTTTTTGCTGGGGTTGGGGTGGGGTGCAAGGGATCGATCCCAGGGCCTAATGGCGGTCAGGAACCGGCTCTACTCCTGAGCCACACGCCCAACCCTGGATGCTCTTATTTGGCATCTATAAAAATAAAAGTGATACACATAAATGGTTAGAAAAGTTTAAGAGGTAGAAAAGCATAATTTAGATTCACTTTAAAAAGGGTACACAGAAAGGCTTGTTCCTGCACTGTTCTGGGCCCTGTCTTGGGGCCCAGAACATACCTTCTAGATCTTTCCCGCTGCCGGCTCTTCTCAACAGTCCCACAATTCTGAGAAGGGTCTTTGTTTGGAGCCTGTATTCTGGGCACGTGACTCATATGTGATAATTCACTTAATCTCTCTGGCGACCTCCCAGGCAGCCCGATTATCGTCCCCATCTTATTCAGAAAGAATCAGGCCCCGAGGTTAAGTCACCGGCCTGGGTTCGTGTGACTGGCAAGGGTTAGAGCAGGTTTTCAAACCCAGGAAATGGGGTCCAGAACTGAGCTCCTGGTTTGCCACTGGACCCAGGTGTTTGGGGTACAAATAAGCTATACTTTATTTAGCCAATTTGTGGGCATGGAGGCTGCCTTTATTTATTTATTTTGCTGTTATAAATAATGCTGCAAAATGTGTGTGTGTGCGCATGTGTGTGTGCATGTGTGTGTGCGTGTGTCTTTTGTCTAAACACAAGGATGTGAGCCTATGGAGGAAATTCCCAGCTATGAATAGACGGGCTAAAGGTTTTGTGCATTTCAAAATTTGATATTATCGCCAAATTGCCCTCCAAAGCAGTAGCATCGATTTGTGCTCCCACCGTTAATGGATGAGAGGGATGGTCAGAGTCTTTGAAGTGCGCCCAGGAACATTTCAGGAGCGCTGGGGAGGGCCGCGGATCTCCTTGAAAGAGCCGGCTTCTCAGGCCTCAGCGACACACTGGCCACTTTGGGAAGCTCCTTAGGGAGATCGGGGCCTGGTTCCGGAACTGGGGTGGGCATCATCCCAAATCCAGGATGGCCCAGAGATGGTATGAAACCCCGGCCATGTAATGACGCAGCTCCTGAATGAAGGTGTGCAGGTGACCGGCTGATACCCAGTGAGGTTGCTCAGTGGACGCCTGGGTTGGCGTCGCAGCTCCCCACAACCTGCTGGGAGATCTTGGTTAAGAGCCCCTCCTCTGGGCCCTGGGTTTCCCCTCCATAAAACCAGGGTGGCGCCGGGTGCTGGGTGCCCCTTTCCAGCCCAGCTGTCCTGTGACTCTGTGGTTTTCAACACAGACAGGGATTTCTATGCAGCCCAGGAAAACAGGCAATGCATGGGCTCCGGAGCCAGACGGCAAGGGTCCAAACCCCAGCTCCCGTCATGAGCTGTGGGCCCTTAAGCAAGTCACCCAACCTCTCTGGCCTGCAGGTTCTTCATCTGATGGTAGGAATAAAAATGGTCACATGCAAGGGCTGTTCTGGGAGTTAAGAAGGTTGACATGCTCTGCACTTGACCCATAGCAAGTGCTAGGTGCGGCTGCTGCGGGTGCCTCCGCGGTTTTCTTCTTTCTGTTGGTGCCCAGAGGAAGGAGGCTGCTGGCTTCTTCCTGGACTCCAGCTGCCTGGCTGATTTGTAGACAGAGTGTCCCTTCAGGCACCTTGTGCCTTGAAATCCAACTGCAAACAGAATTTCCAAAGTTGCGCGCCCCAGCCATCTCGGAGAGAGCCAGAGACATTTGTAGCTTCAAGGGTGTGGGGTCCACAGAGAGGATGTTCCAGAAACAAGAAGAGACAGGCACACCTTTCTTGCCCCATTGCCCAGGCAGCCCGGGAGGCAGAGCTGGGGGAGTGGTGTGAGGACACTGATGGATGTCCTTGCTCTGCTTTGGTGGGGAAAGCAGGGTTTGGGCAACCCCCAGACCAGGGGTGAAGGCTGCCTCTGGTACCTAATAGCCAGTGTCCTTGGGCAAACAGCTGTGCTCTCTGACCCTCAGTCTCTTCATCTCTCGGATGGGAATAGCAGTTGCTTTGCCACACTGTAGCGATGGAGACCAGGTAAGAGCACCTCCCAGAAGCTCACTACCTGTCAGCTTTCTTCCCTTCCCGCTTACAGTCAGGCAGCCCTGTGTGCAGAGCCTGGGCTGGGCCCTGTGGGAGTCAGTAGGGAGCTCCCAGCCCAAGGGCACAGTGGGCCCTGCCCTGGGTGAGCTAAAACCCTGTGGCTGTCACAGGTGCTGCTTGTCTACCCTTCCTCAAGAGCACACAGGGTCCCGGCTCAGTGTGACCCTTGACCAGCAGCAGAAGCAGCAGCCATGACCGTGGGGCCTGGTTAGAAAGCTGGTCTCAGGCCCACCCTGAAGCAGCACCTGCAGGTGGACAAGACCCCCAGGTGACTCTGTGAGGGACCAACGGCCCTCTGCTCAGGGCTGCCCTGGGGCTCCCTCTCTTAGGTCAGGGGCAGCGAGGGATACCACTCAGGAGGGGAGGCTGGAGACGCGCCCTGGGGCCTCCAGTGTAGGGTGGGGTGTTCCCCCGCCCCCCCCCCCCCCCCCGCTGTCCCCTGGAGGCGGTCAGCTGGTCATGAGCAGATCCTCCAAACAGCCCCCCAGAAGGCGTCGGGCATTTGCTTGATCCTGCTTTAATAAGGCGCCGGCACGCGCCGCCAGACGTGGCTCACAAGTTGCGGAACCAGAGGGCCGTTCCTGGTGATTTTTAATAAAGAGCTTTTTATAACCAGCTTCGTCAGTGCTATTAACATGCCGGGCGTTTAATAAGGCCACACGGTAACAAGGGGCCCGCGTCGTTACTCACATGTGGAAGGAGCAGGAGCAGCGGCGGGCACGTCGCCTGCCCACACCTGCCCGGCCCACGCGGGCGGAGTCACACACACACGTGACACTGCCAGCCAAACGCGTGTGCAGCCTCAGCCACCTGGGCAAGGGACACCCGTGCCCACTGGAGCGCGTACATAGGCACACGCGCGCGCTCTCACATTGCGCAAGCCACACACGTCTTCACACACGTGTGCAACCCACGCTCGTGAGTATGAGAGGTGAGCAGGCGCCTGTGGACCCTGTGAGTGGCGCACGTGCCCGCGCGTTAAGGAGAGCCTGTATTCACGTGCACGCACACGTGGTTTTCCATTCCAAGGCGTCAGGAGAGGCGCAAGAAAGAGGCCATAGGATGGGGAGCGGCTCCGGTGCCCTGGGCTCCCGGTGCAGCTAGCACGAAGTTGCGCGGGGCAATCCCGGTGGGTGGGGCCAGAGAGGAGACTCGCCCCAAAGCTGCGGGCGCCTGGAGTTTGCAGGGACCTGAAAGCGGGCTCTGCTGGCTCTGAGGGTGCCTGCCTGGGTGGGGGGTGGTGTCAGAGCCTCTTCCGCCCCTTGGGGTCTGCTTGAAAACATGGCACCCGTGCACACACGCGCACGTGCCCGGGGTCACGAGGACGGCAGCATCAAGCCCCCTTCCATGTCCCCTGAGGGCCTGAGCTCGCCCAGCTCCTTCCACCTGAGGGGCAGGGGCTCTGTGACTCTCCACCCACGATGGCATTGCTGGTCAGGCACAGCCTCAGCCCTGCTGTGGGCAGCACCCCTTCAACAGCCTCCGGGGAGGCAGAGGAGGGAGGCCAGGGCTGGGGTTCAGCACAGAAGGAAAGGGAGGGAGGAAGAGGGCCCGGGGCACCAGGGCCAGCTGCAGGGGTGTGACCGTACTTGATTCTTGGGCCCTTGGGAGGGAAGGAGGGATAGGTGACCCCCTTTCTGCAGCGGAGGCCTGGGGAGTGGAGCCCCGTGCCCAGTGAGCACCCGGAGCAGGCTGCTTCCCAGGTCCGCTGGGTTCCGTGGGCACCGATTTCGGGGCTCGGCTCACGGCGTGGCCCACTCCCTCTGGCCACTCAGCCACATGGGCCAGCCACTCCTCTGGCAGGTCAGCACCTTCCCCAGGACATCCCCGTGGTCAGGCCTGCTCCTCCGGCCTCCGTGCAGGACAGAGGAGAGCGGCCGGGGCGGAGTGGTGCTGAGCGGGAATGAAAGGGAGAGGGGCGGGGCGGGGCTGTTTCCCGCCTTCTGATCTATAAGCCTCAGGAGGCCGGGGTCTGCGGGGGTCCCTCTGCCGCCGGTTTTCATTCTGGCCTCTCTGCTCCACGCGGCTTTCCAGAGCCATCATCGAGCGAGCTCCCCAAAGGAGCCGTCGATAAGCCCGGGAAAGACAAAACCCAGCAGCCCTGCCTTCCCCCGGCTGGAGGGGGCGCGGGCGGGTGGGGAGATCGACGTTTTAATAGCTGCAGCCGGGGTGGCTCTGAATGGCCCAGGCTCAGACAAAGCGCCCCATCCCTGCTGCCCCCGCCCAGCCCGGCCTCCTCCAGTCTCCTGACTTCCTGGGCCCTGGTCAGACTTGGCCTCTCGCTGCCAGCTGCTTCAAAAGGTCAGAGGCTCCTGCCCACCAGGCCGTACTTGGCCTTGAACTTTAAGGAGGATGGTGAGGGTCTGCGAGGAGGCTGTGTGTGCTGGGGGGCTGGAGGGGGGCTCAGCTGCAGACTCAGAGCAGCCACTAGGATGGGGTGGGGGTGCCGGGCTGGCAGAGGCACAGAGCTGTGGCTATCAGCTCCCGATGAGGCGGAGCTGACGCAGCCCTGGGCTTACACATGACCTACTTTCCCAGCTCCCTGCCCAGATCCCATCAGCAGCCCGCCCCTCCCTCGGCTGAGCCCAGTAATGGTAATGGATGCACTTGGGCACACCCCCAGGACCCCCCATTATTGCCCACTGTTCCGATCCACATCTCTAACCAAGCCTGGCCGGCCCAGCAGGCCTCAGACAAAGGAAATGAAACGCGGGTCAGGGCTGAGCGTGGTGCACTGCCCGGGGTGGCCTGAATGTGGGCCACTTTAATCACCACTAAGGGGGGGACTCCGAGAGGAGCATCAGGCACCACAGAGGCTGTGTGTGCCGGGTGGAGCCGGCCTGGGGGCCGCAGTTCACACAGACACGTTTATGTCATCTATGCCATGACCCCAAAAGGGACCCATAACGACCTTCCTTCTAGGTACGTGACTGGCCCACAGCCGCACACAGTAGGTGCTGAGTTTGGGCTGAACCAGGTTGACCCCAATTTCACACAGCCCTCGGGGGGCTTGTGGTCCAGATCCTCCCCTCTTGGCGGTGGCTACTCCTCATTAGTATCTGTCCCCAGTTCTGTCCCAGCCCAGTGACTTACTGTCCCCAGACTTACTATCACTGGCTCAAGCACCCTTTTCCCCAGAGACCCTGAAATTTCTCCCCACTGGATGTTGAACGGTAACCATGACTTGGTCTCTGCTGTCCCCAAACAGGACGACTTCAGACTCTGCCCCAGGGACCCTGCCATGAACTGCGAGTGCGTCCTTGGAGCTCGGCCAGCTGCCCGGGACAGCACCAAGGTGCCAGCTCAGGGCCTGGGAAGGGGAGCAGGGGTGGGGGGGAACAGAGAGCTAGATCTTGTCCTGGGGGTCTAGAGACAGCAGGAGCAAGGGCCAGCCCAAGGGCACCGTCAACCCCGGGCAGGACGCGGCGGCACCTGATTTCCTGTGGTGCTGCCCCTGGGCTGGGGCGGGGGGTGACTCCCTCTGCCGACCAGCCACCTGTCATCAGCCCCCCTCCTCCGTCTCTGGAGGTTGAGGGCCATGCTGGTGTTATGATTTGGAGACGAGGCGTCCCCCCAAAGCTCAGGTGTTAACTGCAGGAGTGTTCCGAGGTGAGATGATCAGATCGGGAGCTGGCACCTAATCAGCGAGCTAATTCACTGGATGAATTAATAATGTGAAGGGAGGCCGCACGTGGCGACTGTGGGCACGGGGGGTGGCTGCAGGAAGTGGGTCACTGCAGGGGGATGTGGGGGATTATATATGTCGTCTCTGGCTCCTGTTCACCCCTCCCCCTCCCCTCCCCCCCTCCCCCTCTCTGTCTTCCTGCTGCCTGAGCTGAGCTCTGCTCCACCCGACGCTCTGCCTCATCTTGGTCCCAGAACAAGGGAGTCGGCCGACCACAGAGCCCCTCTGAAACCACGAACCCCAGATAAACTGCCTCCTCTAACTTGCTCTTGTGAGGTGACTTGGTGACAGCGATGACAAGCAGCCTGGGACGGCCCCCTGGGAATCAGCCGGAGGCGGTTGCAACCCCACTCTTGTGTTTAAATAGCGGGATTTTGACAAAACATCTCCCCGGGCCGGGATGGGGGGGGGGCTTGGCTTTCCCATCTGGGAAAGGGGTGATCCAGCTCACTGCGCAGATGTTGCCCGATTAATGTGCCTGTGTGACCCGTCAGGAGATGCACTCCCGTGACGTCTTCGGAGGACAGGGAGCAGCCAGGAGTGGACGTTGGGAGCTGTCCACAGTGGGAGTGGTTGCGGGGGCCGCGAGCAGTGGCAGTCTGCAGGCAGAGGTTGGCCGGCCACCTGGCGGGGTGCGTTGGAGCATGTCTCAGGGCAGAAGTGACCTGGATGGCATCTGGAATCTCTTTCTGTTCTTAAAATCCCACACTGGCCGAATCACGTCCACCCTCCCCTGACCCTTGGCAGTACAGTGGCCTCTGAGTGTCATTGTCATCAAACCCGGGCCTGGGACACCCAGTTGAGGCTCTAAAATGCAGCTATAGCTTCAGCAGGAGCTCAGCGAAGACTTTGGGAGTGACGCGGAGGGTGAACTGGCAGAGCAGACCAGGGTCAGCTGCGAGGAACTGACAGCAACCGGAAGTGGTTCCCGGGGTCAGTGGGAGGGGGGTTCGCTGAACCCACGACATGGCCAGGCCCCGGGCAAAATGAGGACCACAGAGCCCTGGCCGTGGAACAGTGCACGACAGACACTTCCAGACACTCGAGGAGGGCGTCGAGATCCCAGGTAGGTAGGACTCTGGGAGCCAGAGGAGGGGCGTCTGTCCACCCTGGGTGTCACGACAGAGTCAGTCCTGAAACCTTGGTCTTGGACTTGCAGCCTCTAGACTTGTGAGGAAACAAGCTTCTGTTGCTTATGACCACAAACCAGTGGTTTGGGTCTGGAAAGTGTCCCAAAATGCACGTGATGGACGCTTGGTCCCTGGTTCAGCAGTGTTCAGGGGGGCTTTTAGGAAATGATCAGAGCAGGGGGGCTCTGAGCTCATCAGTGGGTTGGTCCCTGATGGATTTTTGATTTGAATGGAGCTTTGGGGGAGCTACAGGAGGTGGGGCCCAGTTGGAGGGAGTGGGTCCCTGGGGCAAGCCCTTGAGGACTGTATTTTGTCCCTTTCTTTCCTGGCTTCCATGAGCTGAGCAGTTTCCCTTCTGCCCTGATGTACTCAGGCCCAAAGCTATGGAGCCAGCAACCGTGGACTGAAACCTCTGAAACCATGAGTCAAAACAAACCTTTTTCTCTAAGTGGATTTTCTCAGGTATTTTGTCCTAGCAATGCAAAGCCGACTCACACAGCTAGAGAGAGTGATGGCAGAGGGAGATAAGGAAGCTTTCTCTTGTAGAGGGATGAAAAAGAGAACAAGCAAAAATTAAAAATGAAAGCTGGTCACCATAATACTCCATCTCTTAGCAGGATGTCAGGCATAGTAGCTGCTCAATAGACATTTGTTGACTGAATAATAAATCCAGTGTTGCACATTGCTTATCAGTTTAAACACTCCCACAGCCTATGAGGCAGACATCATCGTTACTCTTGGCTTACAGATGGGAAACAGAGGCACCGAGAAACTAAGGAACTTGCGAAGTGGAAGAGTCAGGATTCAAATGGAAGGATCCCACTCCAAAGCCTGTGCTTGGGGTCTCTGGGCTGCAGTGTGACCCTCCTACAGTCCCCTGATGCTCTGCAGACTGCTGTGTGTACAAACCATCAACAGGCGGGTGGTTTGCAGTGTTGCCATGACAAAGTACCGCAGCCCTGGGGGCCTACGCAGCGGAAGTTTATTTTCTCACAATTCTGGAGGCTGCAAGTCCAGGATCCAGGTGTTGACAGGGCTGGTTTCTCCAGAGGCCCCGGCTTGCTGGCCTCCGCCGCCTTCTGCCGCGTTGTGTGTCTGGTCCGAGTCTCCTCCTCACAGAGCTCGCCCTGCCTTGGGTTGACGCTGATGATCTCATTTTAATTCCAGAACCTCTTTAAAGAGCCCGTCTGCCGATGTGGTCACGTTCTGAGACACCCAGTGTGAGAGCTTGGAGGTCTGGACATTGGGGGTGGGGGGACTGCTGTGTCCATCACGAGGCGGTTCAGGGCGACGATCCGGCTTCATCCCAGGCAGAGGCGCGTCCTGGGACGAGCGGCCGTAACAGGTGCTCTCAGCCCCTTCGGCCCGTGGACGCCCCCCGACCACCCCCGGGACCGGAGGCTCCTGTGGCCACTCTAGAGTCAGAAAAGGGAGACCAGGGACAACAACGGAGCCAACCCCAGGCGCCGGCACCCGCTGGCTTCAGCCTGGGGACCTGGGGCTTCCTTTCCACCTGCCACCCGCACGCAGTCCCACCCAGCAGGGCTCACAGCACCGTGAAATTAACCGGCCACCCCGCAACGGAATCGATGATGGCCACCTCCGAGGAGCAGCCACGGCCAATTACAAAGCTCCCGCAGACCACCCGCCGGGTCACTGATGGCGGAGGACACCCCGTGTCCCCAGTCGGGGGAGCTGGGGCTCTGCGTGATGGCGGGCACAGCTGGAGCTCCGGGGTCCTGTCCAGTGCGCGAGGCTCTCGGGCCTCTGGAAGAACAGCACCCGGCCCTGAGGGCCGCGGTTTTGGTCACTGTTAATGATGCGCGGTGCAGGTTGGTAACGATTGGGCCTCAGTGTGACGTCACAACCACAGCTCGCGGAAATCGGAGCCATGTGCCTGGAGACTGGCAGGGAAGGTCCGCACTACGAATTGTTCCTGGCTCCAAAAGTGACCCTGGCCGGGCACCCACACACCCTGAGCCATGGACGGATTTCGAGAATCTCTCCAGTGGGGACGTGTCTCCTGTCCACTGCTGTGTCCTGTTGCCACCATAATACAGGGCCCGAGCACGCGGAGCACATTCTAATACATCCTCAGCGAGAGGCGCGAACCCGCTCCACGTCCGTGTTTAAAATCTCCAACAGAGAGGTTCGTCTCGCCTCTGAAGACGCTCCTGACCTCCGCGGTGGGTGCCCCAGGGGAACAGCCCCCGGTACAGAATCACTGTTCACTCTCTGCATCGGTTATCGACGGCTGCGTAACAAGTCACCCCACATTTAGGAGCTTGAAACCCCCGGCTCTGGTTATCTTGTGGCGTCTGTGGGGTGAGGTGCAGGCGCGGCGGGTTCTGTGGCTGCTTCTCACCAGGGCTGAAGCCCAGCTGGGGACGGAGCTGTCCCTGAGCTCGCTCCAGCAGCCCTTGGTAGGATTCCGTTGCTGTGGCCTTTGGGACGGGAGGCCTCGGTGCCTGTTGTCTGGGGGACCCCTCTGTTCCTGACCACGCGGGCATCGCCGCAGGGCTGTGACAGCACGAGGCTGGCTTCAGCAGAGCCGGTGAGGGACGGGGCCAGAGAGGGTGTCAGTCCCTTCCATCCTGATCTCCAAGGTGACGTCACCGTTTCCCCATTCTGTCCATCAGAGGCGGGTCGCAGGCCTGGGCCGTGGGGTCGTGGGGGACCCCGGAGAAGCAGGCCCAGAGCTGCTCTCCCCGTTGTTCTCTTGGCCTCTGAGCCCTGGCTCTCCCCCGTGGACTGACACGTCTCCGAGGAGAAGGTGGACAGGTGGGAAGCGGCAGCCAGCCCGCCCAGGGAGATGAGCGAGGTTGGGACAGCACATGTGTCTCCATCGCCACTCGGGGGGGTGCCTGTGGGCGCGGCACCCCACCACCTCGGAGAACCCGGGGAAGGGGCAGGGCCCGGGGCACATGCCAACAGTCCCTCGGGCTCCATAGGGCCCCCCGGCCTCCTGCCCTCCAACTCCGAGGTGCGCGGCAGGATCACTGGGGCGGTGGGGGGTGTCCACTCCTTCAGGAGGAGGAAGCCAGAGAGACGAGGCCCCAGAACTTGGGGTGTGGGCAGCAAAAGGTCCAGGAAGTCCCCGAGAGCCACTAGACAGTGAGCCTGTAGTCTGGCCTGGACGGCAGCCCGGCTCCCGGCTCTGTGATTGGCGCAGGGCGGCAAGGACAGGCTGGGGCCAGGCCGCGGCCTGCAGGGTGCACAGTGTCCAGGAGAACTTGGAAGTGCAGCGTGGTTCCCGTCCTGGCCCCGGGGCGGACAAATCCGACGGGCAATTGCGTGTCCCAGGTCAGCCTCTTCGTCAACCCTGGGCACGTGGCCTCTGTTTTTGTTTAGCGGTTTCTAGAACCTCCTTGGGGCCTGGCGCCTACGTGTGGGATGAAAGAATCCATCAGTCGATCAGTGTGTCCATCGCTGGGCTGTCCCCTGGCAGGATCCGGTTTTCTGTTGAGACCCAGCTCAGAGTTTCCTGCGAAACGTCCTCTGGCCTGGGCAGTCGAAGGGCCGCCCCCTGGGGTCCCATCACACCCCGTGCCCCACCCCCCTCCGGCGCTGGGGATGTGCCCCCTGAGGCCTGTGGGATGCTGCTTGAGAGCGAGGGCCAGGGTGGCCCTCCCGGGCCTGCGTCCTCGTGCTGTCTCCATGACTTGGGCGATTTGCTGGACTTCTCCAAACCTGGCGTCCACATCCATAAATTTTGGCCCAGAAGCGTTCTGTTGTGAGAATTAAGGACATTAATAACTACTTAGGGTCATGGCGAGGACATAGTAAGTGCTCAGTAAATGCTGGCTGTGCCTTATGCCCGCTCACTTATCCGCCTCCGCTGCGTTGTCTACCCAATTAGGCGCCGACCTGACTGGCCATTTTGGAGCCACTTCCAGGTGGGCAGCAGGCCCTGAATCCTGCATTTACTCTGGGACCCATTTTTCCCGAAGAGGATGGTAAAGCCGTGAGCCCCAGGCCTAGCCCCCACCCCCTGCATCCCTGCCTGGCACAGCACCCCTCGCCCTGAAGACCCATGGGCTCCGGGTCCCAGCCGCCCCACCCCACCCGGTTACCCTTGCTCAGCGGGTCCTCGGCTGGAGTCCTTTCTCGCGGGTGCGAATCAGTCATGGAGCAGGGGGTCGCCCCAGCTGCTGAGGGGTCCTAGTCCCGCCATGTTGCTACTTAGCTGATTGGAACACAGGCTTCTGGGGGCGGGGGGCAAAGGTCAGAGAAGATTTGGGCAGAAAAGGGAAAAGTTGTGGTTTTGGAGGGGACTCCTGGGTGGGGCATGAGGTTCAGGGAGAGGGACACTGGCTTCTGGAACATTCTGTCGTCCTGTTTATTAGACGTGAGTCGCTAGGTCCAGCCCAGGTCGAGGGGAGCATCGGGTGTGGCTACCAGGAGGTGGCCACCATCGGGGCCAGCCGGGGGCTGCCTGGGGGAAAGGCCGGGAGAGGGCGGGGTCTGGGCTTCCCTTCACGCTGAGCCCCTCACACCCAGGACAAGCCCGGGCTGCCCCAGAAGCTCAGTAAACGTTTGTCCACTGGGTCAGCCCGGCTCCCTCCAGGCGGGGGCAGGATGGCGAGGGCCTCCTCTGTCCTCCTCGGAGCCCCGGGCAGAGTGACCCCCAGGAGGGGCGTTTCCTACCCCCGCAGCCCCCAGCCGGCAGCTGCCCCCAACCTCCCGCTCCTGGGGGGCAAGTCCCATCCGGAAGGAGATGGAAACCGGATTTGCTCCAGGGTCAGACCCCCCTGTGCTCTGTCCTGCGGTCACCTGCCTTGAGGCAGGGACGGTTTTCCTGAGTGACGTCTCACGAGAGGCGCCCCCTCCTAGAATCCGAGTTGGGACCTCCCCTGGTCCCCTCTTGGTCACCTCTGGGGCCGCCTTGGTCCCAACGGCTCTCATCTCTCTCTGGGTCTTGCCATGGCCTCCTGCCAGGTGGCCTCGCTTCCACCCAGCTGTCCTCTCCCCACCCTCCGCAGGCAGCCAGACGGCCTTCTGCAAGGCCCCAGGACTGGGGGCAGCTGGTGGTGGAGCCCTCGCCCAGCGTGCCCAAGGCCCGGGGCCCTCCCTGACATGAGCACAGCTCACGTCACCCTGCCCCTGCCTCCCGGGGCCTCCTGTCACTCCCACCCCGCGTCCCCGGTCCTGCCGCCACTTGTCCAGGCTCGTTCCCGCCGCCCAGCACCATGGGCAGGTCCCGGAGCAGCACAGTCTTGCCCGTCTAAGGCTCAGCTTTTCTCCCACCCGCCTGGGACCGTCCCCAGCTCTTGGCACGTCCAGGTCCTTCCGGTCCTCATCTGGCCTAGGGGACGTCCCAGAGTGGCCGCCTGCCTGCCTCGCCGCGGCCTCTCCTCGGCCTGTTCCTCCTGGTCTGAGCAGGACCCGGGCTGTTCGGCAGCTGGTGACCTGTTGGTTTTGGTTTCCCTGCCACCAGCTTCACGAGGGCCAGGCAGATGCTGGTGGGGACAGCCATGCCCCCCATGCCCAGCGTCCCTGCGACAGGTGGAGTCCCTTCTCCCCTGTGCTGTCCTTCCTCCAGCCCAAGCTGCTGGACAAACGGGGGAGCTGGCCCTGAGCTTATCCCTCCGGCCCAGCAGGCCCCCTCCGCGAGACCCTCCGCGAGGTGCATCTCGTCTCAGCGCAGCCCCCTCCTCCCTGAAGTCTTCCCTGCTGCCTCTGTTGGAGGAGGGAGAGAGCCTGGGTTGGAGTCAGGCCCAGGCTGCTCAGCCACTTGACGCTGGGGGACCGCGGCCTGAACCTGCTCAGCGGCACAGCCCTGGCCGGTGGAGTCGCTGAGCGCAACACATCAAAATGGAGTCTCAGGGCCAGAGGAGGGTGGGCCGCCCCCAGGGCCCTTCCCAGGCGCTGGGAACCCGGATCCCCACACAGAACCTTCCCGGTGCACCTGGCAGTGGACTCACCTTCCTGAGTCCCGCTGGTCACGAGCCCTGCTCTCAAGACCACGCCTTCCCTCTGTTCTGCCCCAACTCCCCCCCAGCCCCACACCTGCTGTGCTCCAAGCTGGAGAGAGTCCACTGAATGTCCTTGACCTTTGTCCTTCCTGAATAGTCTCCTTTACAGAGAAAAGGAGCGCAAAGCTGAGCCTTCAGCCGGGGAACAAGGACCCGTGGAATTTCCTTCCTAGAAATTCATCTGGTGAGCGCACTCTGTCCCCCACCGCCGTGTGTACCAGGAACCCAGGAAAGTCTCATGCCCAGCAGCTGCCAGCCGTGCCTGGGACACCGGGGCTCCTTTGTCCTGGCCCAGTCTGCCCTTGGGAGCCCCTGTGCACACTACTGGGGGTTGTTCCCCTCATCGGAGAACGACGGCTCCACTCTGCTCACGCCGACTGTGAGAACTCTGAGGTCTGCTGCACCCACCAGTGAGCGCCAGCAACCCCCCGTCTCCCCGCCTCCACGTGCCTTCCAGAGCCCCCGACCTGGCTCGCCACCTTCAGAGGCTAAGGGTGCCTGGCGGAAGCTTCTGCAGGGCCAGCTCTGCTTTAAACAAGAGCTAGTGTACGAACTGCAGTCTCACAATTGGATGTTTACCCAAAAGAACCCAAAGCAGGATGTGGAAGAGACATCTACCTGGCAGCAGCCGCCACAAGAATGGATAAGCAGACTGTGGCATATCCACGCAGTGGAATATTACTCATCCCTGAAAAGGAAGGACCTTCTGACATGTGCTACAGCGGGCATCCCCTGGAGGACGTTCTGCAGGGTGAAATAAACCAGGCACAGAAACACAAATACTGTATTACATGACTTCTGTAAGGAATCTAAAGTAGTCAGACTCAGAAATGGAAAGAAGTGGTGGTTGTCAGGGCGGCGGGGAGGCGGGTGGGGGTTATTGTTTAACGTGTGTGGAATTTCAGTTTCGCAGGATGACAGTGTCCTGGAGCTTGATTGCATGACAATGGGAATGTGCGTTCCCGAGCTGTACACCTAAAAAGTGATCAGGTGGTTGATTTTATGGTCTGTGTATCTTGCTATAATTAAATCACAACACAGAGATGGGGAAGCAGAGGCCTCCTGGCACGAACACCTGGGCAGGTGGGAGGGCCTCCGAGCCAGCCGCCTCCCCAGGGCCCCCAGGGTTCCCCCTGCTGGCTCCTCCTCCTCGGTGGCCTGAGTGTGACGCGTCTCTAGTCCCCTCCCCACCCCTGAGCCCAAGTGACTGAGGCTGCTGCTTCCATCTGAAAATCTGAAATGAATCAGGAAGGAGAGAGAGGAGACGTCCCGGTGGGAAGAACAGGCTCCCGGCCTGCGCTGTGAGCGGCGCCTCGTCCCGGGTCCTGCTCAGTTCCACCCGGGGACCCGGGGACCCTCGCAGAGCTCTTCACTGACAAGGATGGCTTCTCCACCGGCACCCCACGCTTGGCTGCTGCCGGGGCCCCTTCTCGTCCCCCTGCCATGGTGGGGACGGTCGTCTGCCCCACAGGCTCTGCCTCTGCCTCCCCCGCATGCCTGGGCTTCTCCCTCCTGGTGCCCCGCTAGCTCCGCTGGTCACTGGCCCTTAACTGGACACCTGGCCTCATGGATTGTGCCTCCGCCGGGGCCCAGGTGCCTCCCGGGGGGATTCTTCTCTGTCTGCAGGGCCTCCCTACACAGGGCCCGGGGACCAGGGAGCCCCTGGGAGAGGACGCCGCAGGCGCAGAGACCCCAGAGCCTTGGCCCTCTGGGAAGAGAGTAGCCACTTTCTTTCCGGGTCTCCTGCAGCCTGAGATGCGAGCTCAGCGGTCAGCACCCTCCACCCCTGTCCTGAGCCACAGAGAGCCGCTATTCACTGCTGAAGGTCCATCCTCCACTGGACACGACCCACCGAGCCCTGGCTCCTCTCTGTCCCTCCCCCCCTACTCTGGGGGGGGTGTGAAAGCCGCCTCTCTCTGCTGGGCAGGATGAAAGCTGGCCCTGGGTGGGGTGACAGGGCTCTTGGAGGTGCCCTTGGCCTCAGAAGCGCCTCCAGCCACGAGGCTGCACTTCGGCCACCCCTGGGTGGGACACGGGAGGGCACCTCCCTGGCCCGAGAGCCTGGACCTTCCCTGAGGAAGGCAGCCGGCCTGGGGGGGCAGGTGCGTGGCCAGCTAGAGCGCCTCGGGGTGCCCTGGGTGCAGCGGGGGCTCTGCCGCTCAGCAGCCTGTTGACCTGGCCCATGCCCTTGGCCTTCCTGACCTTCAGTTTTCCTCTCCGTCCGTTTCCAATGCTTCGTCCTTCATGCAGGGTCCCGGGGTGTAAAGATGCCAGGACCCGGCAGGACGGGGACCGTGTGCAAGCTCGCTGGCTGCTAGTGGCAGAGCTGGGGGGGACTGGCCTGTGGGTGACTTTTTGGTCTTCCTCTAGAAGTTTGCTGAGGCCCCACCTGTCCTCAGGGACCCCAGAGCCGGCGTTACCCACTCCGGGCCTGGGATGCTGCAGGAGAGGCGGCCTGGCACCCGGGGGTCCGTGCCCAGGTGAACTCGTTGCCATGCGCCCCCCACGCACCCGGAGCCTTCCTTCCAGAGAGACCCTAAAGTGCCTCTGAGCTCCTTGTACATATTTATACGCCTGTGCGCTCGATAAAAATAAAACCACTTCACCCACTGCTGAAATGCAGCCACTCGGGGTGTGAAATATGGGGCTTATCGAACAGCCGCGAGCAGTGGCTGCCGGAGAGCGCGCCAGGCCCTCCCTACTATGCGGGGGGCAGCGGGAGGAGGTGGAGTTTATTGATCTTGATGAGTAGGCCGTGGTCCTGGGAGCAGGAGCCAAGAGGGCACCTGGGGACCCGGGGGGGACCCTCATCCTCTGGGGAAGAACGGGTCCTCCCAGAGAGGATGGTGCTGTCTCAAGGGGAGCTGGGCCCTGAACATGTGCCCTTCACACACGGCCCTGAAGTTCACTCCCAGAGAGCAGCCTGCAGGTATGGAGGGCTCCAGCCTAAACCAATGTCCCACCCTCTTCCTGTAAGGCAGGGCCCCGGGAAATCCTGTTCCTGGGCCTCTGGCTCATACAAGGGAGCTCTAGGCATTGGACGTCTCTTCTGGCCACTGCAGCCTGTGGTTGGGACCTTGGCTGTTAGCAGAGTCGGAGCCTCCCTGAGACCTCTGCCTCCCTCCCTCCTTCCTCCCTCCCCCCTGTTTGGGGCCCATCTTCCTGCTCCATTCTCAATTCCCTGGGGCGAGCAGAGGCTGTGGAGCCAGGAAAAGGCGTCCGCCACACACTTCCCGCACAGTGACAGTAGTCACGGGCCTGCAGCGTGGGTAGGAATCAGCCAGCTTCCAGGGGGTGACGGGGAAAGGGGGGTGGGAGGGGGGGCAGGGAGGGGGGGTGTCCCGGGCAGAGAAGGGCCCAGACAGGTTCTGCATTAAAGAGCCGGAGGAACTCCAAGGACGGGAAATACCCCAAAGCTGCCCGAGAGGCCCCCGCGGCCCCCAGAGCCCCTGGGAGCCGGGCGGCGGTGCTGGCTGGTGTCTGATGGCCCCCCGAGTCTCAGCTGTGAGCTCCCAGGGGTGCAAGCCACGGCCTGGTGCTTCTGTGTCCTCACACCCAGCCCAGCATGGGTCCAGAGGAGAGGCCTGGGGATCCTGGGTGGCCCACGAGAACCACTTGTTTAGGGACAGTGGCATGGTGCCCTTGGGCTTGGGCCTGAGAACCTGGGCCACTGCCATGCCTCTGAGTGCTGGACACTTTCCTTGGAATCACAAACAGCATTAACAAGGCCCTCCGCTCCCCTTGGGGGAGATCCTAGCTCTGTGGGACAAGGGACTGTCCCTGATGGCCGTCTCCGGCGGGTCTGTAAGGCTTCCCACGCGGCTCGGCCCCCACAGCATGTTCCCTGGCGAGCCAACTCGGGCACCTTTCAAAACGTCAGGTCCCAGAGAAAGCCCGTCTCCCAGTCCCAGCTCAGTGCCACCCCGGAGTGTCTGCCTCTCAGTGGCACAGGAAGAGGAAGTAAAAGGAAGGAGAGCTGCGGTGACCTCGGGCCTGGACAAGCCACTGCCGTCAGGGGCCTGGCACGGCCAGCTCAGCCTTCGCCTCCGCAAACAGGAACCGAGAGGCCAGAGAAACGGAGGCAGCCCCCTGGGCTCTCATCCAACTGGGCTTCCCTCCGCTGTTTCAGGACCCAGAAACTCGAGGCAGAAACCAGGCTTCGGGGGGAGCCGGAGGTCGCCGGGTCACACTGTGGTGTCTGTGATGGGCTGTGGCATTTTTGCAACAGATGCCTTTACCCTCCTGACCGGACAGCTGACCTGGTCAGCTGGACTCCCTTCCTTGCCTCCTGGCCCCTCCAGAGTCAGGTGACGCCCGCCTGAGCAGAGAGGCTTGGAAGATATCAAGGGGCAGAGTCAAGCAGGCCAAGGCCTCCCAGAACCTGCGCAAAACCTGGGGGGGGACAAGACCCAGGTGAATCCACTGAGGGGGCCATTTCCCATCATGCCGTGGGGACAACACACGCCTCCAATAGTGAATCCGCGGGGGGCCGGCTCTGGGTCTCCACGGCGTCATCCATAGTATCATGAACCCATCTCACAACTGTGACTAGAGAAAGCACACGTGTTCAGTGATATCATGCCTATTTTGAGTGTCCTGAAGCCTAAAGAATTTATGAAATAAGAAGCTGATGAGTTTTATGGAATATGGGCCCTTAAATTTGAAAGGTTACAGAAACGGGACAAATCGCACATTAGATGGCGCCACCTGTTGTCCATGTGTGGTATTGCAGTTTGGCCAGGACAGGAGGAGCGCCCTGGTGACCTCAGCAAATCTGAGTCCTGAATTGACAACGTGAAGACAAGCATCCAAGGTCAAGAACAGACGCATCAGTGCTTTAAATGTCATAGAGGGAAAGCAAATCGCATGTCCCTTCTGGTCGGCTGTTTTCTTTAGTTTGGGGTTACGACCGACATCAGCCAAGCCTCTTGAGACCTTGACCTGACCGTGGAGTCGCTATCCACCCCTCCCTCTCCCTTTCCTAGTGCAGGAGGCTCAAGATGAGAAGAAACACCGGTTTCCTGGTGGGTTATCTTTGCTGGGTGAAGATACAGCTGATATTCACTGAGCACTTAACGTCATTTGAAGTATTGTCTTATTCAGTCTCCGCTGGTCAGTGAGGCTAACACCCCATCCCCATCTTGTAGACGAGCAAACTGGGGCCCAGGGAGGTGAATAACTTGCACATGCTCTTATAGCGAGTGACCCCTTCCACAGTCACCTTCCTCAGTGCTGAACCTGGGATTTGAGCCCCAGCTGCCCCACTCCAGAGCCGAGTTTGTAGCCACTGGGCTTCTCGCTGCCCGCTGGGCCTCTGACCATGACTCATACCCGAGGGTCCAGGTCTTTCCCACTTAGCAAATGCAGCAACACAGGGAAAAATGGAAATCTTGCTCATGCATTCTGATCTTGATTCATCTATCCATGCCTCCATTTATGTACTCAGCCACCAACACTGTACTCTAATCTGTCTGTCTACCTGTCCACCCACCCACATTACTCATCCATCTGTCCATCCATTCAAAGATTCTCACATCCATTCATTCATCCATTCAACCACTTACTCCATCATCCATCTATTCACCCATCCATCCATCCATCCATCCCCCCATCCACTCATCCACCCATCCACTCACCTGCCCATCCACCCATCCATCCCCCCACCCACTCATCCCCCATCCCCCATCCATCCCCCCACCCACTCATCCCCCCATCCCCCCATCCATCCCCCCATCCCCCCACCCACCCAGCCATCCTTCCGGTCAAGCTTCCTCTCCTTCCTTCTGTCCACCTACTGCTTTCCAGGCACACGTGATGCAGGGGTGAATCAGCTGTGGTCCCGACCCTCGCGCTGAGGCTAGAGGTACATAAATGCAGTGCTCTCGGGGCTGCCTAATGGGAGGGCAGAGGGCTAGGCCTGGCCATGTGGAGTGGAGAGCAAGTTCCTCCTACAGACATTCGGCAATGGGGAGCCCTGGGAGGCTTCAGAGCTGAGGTACTGACCTCATCCTCTGCTGGGGAAGGATCTCTCCAACTGCAGAATGGATGGTGGATCTGGAAGCCGAGGGATCCGTTAGCAGAGATGATCTGGGTTCAAATGCCAGCGTCATCATGTACGGATGCTGTGACTTTCAGCAAGGACGTCACTTCTCTGGGCATTAAGTTCCTGGTCTGCTCTGTGGACCTAAACACAGAGCATACGGAGGGCTGAGGAAAGTGTCAATTAATCAGCATAAGCAGAGCACCTAGAATAGCACCTAACACACAGGAAGTGCTCAGTCAATGCCACTGCCTGCGGTGTCGCTGGTGGTTCTCGTTGTTATCATCATTACCATCATGACCACTGCCACCGTCCCCTGGCTCACAGGTGTGTGGAGGGTCGGAAGCTAAACGAGTGTGGACTTCAGCTAAATAAAACCAAGAAACACACAACAAAACATAAACAACCACAGGACACCTCAAAGCCTCCAGCGCGCTCGTGCGGGTTATAAATCTCTCAGAACCGAGGAACGGCCTCCGTGCAGCATTTCTCAAATATATTTAGCCATGGACCCTCTTTCAAGGACTTTTTATTGCAAACTTACAAAACAAATGGTCAGTGGGACTCGGTTGGGGGAACGTTGGTTTTCGGTTTTTCCCTGTCCTGGCTGGTCCTGCCCACTCCCCCGGGGCCTGTGAGGCTGGGTCCCCTGCAACCTGAGATTCCCGTGGGCCCCTGCTGGCGTCCTCCTCTGGGAAGACATGAGGGGACCTGAGAGTGTAGGTGGGGCCCGGGTCCATTAGGGACGCAGAGTTGGGCTTGATTCCAAGGGGCTGGTTCTAAATCGGTTTGGGTCAGCCCCGAGAAGGCAAGACTCTCAGTTGTGTTTAATTTAGACAAACAGTAAAAACCTCAGTCTTGCCCGGCATCCAGGATGGGGGGGCGTTGAATTCCCAGCACAGACAGAGGCAGAGGGCAGGGTCGGGAGGGACCAGACGACTGCGTGGAGGAGCTGCCCAGGGGCGACGGGGAGAGGTGGGGGGCCGTGGGGAAGGTGGACCTCTGGTCTCGTGGGGAGGCCCAGGGGCCTTCCTGACCCCGGATTCAGCACTCGGCCATCTTTGCCACCTTGGGCAATTCTTCCTTATCTGTAAATCAGATATAAGCAAATCGCCACGGAGGGCTTTTATGGGGATTAAATGGCACAGAGAGGTTGAAGGTGCTGGACTCATCAAAGTTTTCCCATTAAATGCTGACTCCCGGGTGTGTGTGCCTGTGTGTGCGCACGCACACGGGTATGTAGACTCGTGTTACGTGTGCGTGTGCGTGTTGACCAGGGAGGGCCTTCAAAGCTCTGTTCTGAAGCTCTTTCTGGGTTCAACTCTGCCTCCATTACTGCTGTGGGTGTTGCATGACTTCTCTGAGCCCCGATTTCTCCCTTGTAAGACAGGGATTATGCTGGTGCCACTCAGAGGTGACCGTGAGGACTCAGGGGTTCCTACACGCTAAGTGCTTTAGCAGTGCCTAGAGAGAGGTGTTTTCATAAATGCCTAGCACTCTTAAAATTCGTGAACCCCACCAGCATAGCCCTCCATCTTGGAAGGTGGATTGGGAGAGGTGAAAGGGAGCGAACTAGAGGTCACAGAGGGCCACTTTGACCTCTAGGGTGTTCCCTAGAGTAGGGTAGGAGAAACTTGCTTTGGGTGGTAGCGCCCTCTGTTGGGACAGCCCTGCACAGCACCACGGCCAGAGGGAGGCTGGGGGTACCGCAGCACCTTCCCCTGCCCCACCGCCCAGGGCCCAAGAAAGGGGCCTGTCCCACTGTGACTCATGGGTCTGAGACTCAGGATGGCAAAATTGAAGCCCTGCCTCTGGCAGCAGATCCATTAAGAAACAGAGGCCCAGGAAGGCTTGCTAGGGGAATTAAAAGCCTTGGCTGCCCTGGGTGACTTTTCTTTGGCTAAATCACCTTGTGCCCATGTGAACCCTGTTAAAGGTGCTTTTGGGCCACCTTTGTGTTTATGGAACAGGACGGGGGAGGGCTCCTCCAGGCGCAGCGTTGCTATTAGGAATCACCACAGGGTGGGAGTCGAGCAGGTGGCACGGGCCTCTCTGGGAAAATCAAGTGGGCACCTGGGCAGGATGTTCCTCTCTCATGGGCCTGGCCAGGTGCACAATCCAGGTTCTCTGTCTCCTCCCAGCACCAACTAAGGGTCAGCCTGGTGCTAGGACCCAGGAAGGACAGTGGACAAGACATAGTGACGGACCCTTGTTCATTGATTGACCCATTCATCCACCATCCAACAGATGTTCACGGATGGCCTACTGTGTGCCTTTGGCTAGACGAGACTGGTCATTTTTTTTTTTAATTAATTAATTTATTTTTTATTGGTTATTCAAAACATTACAAAGTGATGTTTTAAAAAAGTGGATCATGAAGGGCCTGAGGCTGCAGGAGAGTTAGCAAGGTCCCCAAGCCCCAGGCCCAGTCATTTGCCCGGGAGCACCGTCCCTCAGCTACAGGTCTTCCTCCTCAGTGGCCCCTCTCCAGATGCCATTCACAGTGGGCACCAGAGTGGCAAGTTCTGGTGTTCTGCTTTCCCCCCTCGGCCCCGTGCGCTTTTTCAGGGGTAGGGACCAGAGCTGGAGGAGCCTCACCCATGAAGGGGGCTAGAATCGTCTGCTCCCCGGGCCTCTCCTCCAATGTCCCCTGCCTGTCTGCCCCTGACTCCCAGCTAGGCCCAGAGAGCAGGAAGGCTGGGCACGGGCACGCTTTGACCTGAGAACTCAGAGCAGCCCCTCCCAGTTTGGTGCCCTTTCCCAGCCAGGGAGCCCCTTCCCAGAGGGTTTGGAAGTGGGGACAGGTTTGTGATTCTGCTGGCTTTTTGCTGGGCCAGAGGTAAGAAGTGGGGGTGGGGGAGGCAGGCAGGGACTGTGCCCCTTGGCATGGCTGGGTCAGTCCAAAGAGAGGGTGGGGGAGAGGTGACCCGGAGCTCACCCTCAGCAGCTTGGAGAGGTGGGGACTTGGCTGGGGTGGGGATGGAGGAAGCAAGGAAAAGCTAACCCAGGGGAGAAGAAAGGGCCACAGCTCCAGTGTGCAAGCCACATCCAGCCCAATCAGGCTGGGAACCAATTAGTCTGATTCAAAAAAAAAAAAAAAAAAAAAAAAAAAAAAAATCCACGTAGGGACAAACTGTAATCAAACACCTATTTATAAGGGTTTATTATGATCATTATTATTATTTTACCAAGAGGATCATTCTAAAGCCTGTCAGGTGAACGTATGCTTTCAGATCTTCATAAATGCAAATCGCTGCTTCCCCCAGGGCCAGGAGCACGCAGGAGCTGCAAACTGGCTGCCTTGGGAGGCCAAGGGAGAGGCTGGGGAGGCCCAAGGCAGGGAGCAGCTCGTGGCCAAGGGGCACCTTTGTGAGTGGCAGCCCAGGGGCCACCGCTGTCCACCCCTGCCCCTGCCCCCCAAGGACTACAGGAGGTGGAGCTGGCTATGTGCCCTGAGGAGGCTGAGACCTCGCCATAGCTGGCCACAGAAAGCGTCCCGGGGCCAGGGGTCTGCGGAGACCTGAGTTCTAAGCGCAGACTCAGGGGTCTTGCCAGTCTAGGTTCCCGCCCGCCATGTTGAAATTCCATGCTCTGCACGTCCCCAGCTCATGGTCCCCAGTTGCCCAGGGATAGGGTGCATCTCTCCTCCTCCCCCAGAGGCCAGCCCGAGGTGTGGCCTTCTGGCTGTGGGTGGTGTTGGTGGGAGAATGATGATAAGACCCAAGTCCAGACCTGCGCTCCTCCGGCCTGGGGAAAAGGTGCCAGGAAGGAACAGCCAGTCTCCTGCCCATTCCTGGCTGGACCCAAGAATATGGCTATTCTATGGGGAAAGGAAATGAAGGGTGTCACTCCATTTTCGGGGGATCCTGGGGGAGGGGACAGTCATGCAGGAAAGCCCCTTAATCCTTCCCATCAGGGTATTCTAGTGGCAAGATCAGGACCCTGGAGCCACACCCGCCTGCCTGCTCCCAGGTCGGCCATTCTCACGGGCGAGGCAGCCTCTTTCATCAGCCTGGGGGTAGGATGGGGGTGTCCCAGGGACAGGCTGGGTGGAGGGGGATCAGGGGAAACGTGGCTTCCGGAGAGCCGGAGCTGGGTCACTGGGGGAGGGTCACGGAGCCGAAGGCAGAAGCGAGTTGTGATGTGTGCGCGCGCGGGAGGGAGAATTTAGGGTGGGGGGAGGGGAGGGGAGAGGAGGGGGTGAGCGCTGCTTCTTCTCCCTGCAATAAATCGGCTTAGCGGACGAGAGCCGAACAGCCCAGAAAGGATTAAAGAAAAGTCTGTATAATACAGCGGAGAGCGCGGCGAGGGGAGGGCGGGGGGCGGGGGGCGGGGAGAGGGGGAGGGACGGAGGGAGGGCGCGGGGAGGGGGCGCTCGCGCGGCCGGGAGAGGCGGGCGCGAGGCTCGGCGAGCGCGATTCGGCTCCAAACTCCGGCGCTGCCGCCGCCGATCGGACTCCGGGCCACCGTGGGCGCCGTGCGCGGCGAGGACCCGGAGCCTCTGCGCGCCCCGAGGACGCCGCCGGCGAGAGGGTCGCGGCGCCCCGCAGAGCCTGAGCCGAGTGGAGCCCGGCGCCCGGCGGCCCGGCCGCGGCGGCATGGGGGCGCCCCCGCGGCGCCCCGCGCTGCCCGCCACCGCCTCGGCCGGCGGCTGGAAGCAGGAGCGCGCCTGAGCCCATGGCGAAGGGACCCGCCGCCGCCGCCACCGCCGCCCAGCCACCGCCGCCAGCTCCCGGGCACCATGCGAGCCGCCCCGAGCCTCCGCGGCGGCGTCTGCCTGCTGCTCGCCGCGATCCTGGACCTGGCGCGCGGTGAGTGCGCGGGCGCCCGGCGGGAGCCTGGCGGGGGGACGCGCGCGGGGACCGGCCGCCAGGGAAGGGCCCTGGCCCGGGCCACTCGGAGTGGCTCGGGGTCCGATCATCTTTCTGGCTTGCGGGCTTGTGGAGCTGGTTGGTTTGGCGAGGCTGAGGATGTCGCTTTTGGAGTGAGCGCTGGTGGGTCCGTGCCAGCGTGTGTGTGTGTGAGAGAGAGCTGTGTCTTTGTCGTGTCCATTTGTTAGGGTGTCCGGGAAGGAGCTGTGTGCGGAGAGGGTGCGGGAGGTATTTGGAGATGCCGGGGTGTGTGTGTGTGTGTGTGTGTGTGTGTGTGATGGTGTGAGCATCTGAGGGGTACTGGAGTGTGTGGATCAATTACATGAGGAAGGTGCTGGCGGGAGTGTGAGAGTGTTTGGGGTGTGAGCGTGTGCCAGCTTCTTCATGAGGGTGTGAAGTGTGTGCACTTGTGACATCGCGTTTGAGCGTGTTAAAGCATGGTTCTGTGAGGTGTGGCGTTTCACACGTGTCCCCAGTGTGCTGGTCTCTTTAGGGGTGTGTGACGGTGGCTGACTGTATTTGTGGGCACAGGAGGTAGGAATGTGGCACTGAGGCATGAGTGTGCCCATCTGGGAGGTGTGGAGGTGCAGGTGCAGGAGGGTCGTATTGCTTGGTGGGCTGCGAGTGTGCTGTGCGACAGAGCATGGGGTTCTTGTGTGCATGGATGCTCTGGGACTGAGCAGGGGTGCCTGGCTCTGTGTGTGTGTGTGTGTGTGTGTGTGTGTGCGCGCGCGCCCCACAGTATACTTGGTCCCAGGCTAGGCTGAGTCAACTGGAAGGAGGTCAAAGCTCCTTGGGTCTCAAATGGAGAACCAGCTAGCCTTGGCTCCACAGCTCCAGGGTGCAGGGTTCGGGACTGTGTCCGGGCCTCCAGCTCAGCGCCGCCTGGTGGGTCTTAAATGGTGGCAGAGTGGAACCTGGTGACCAGGCACCTTTGGAGCAATGAACAGAGAGCAGACGCCAGGCTGTAAGCCCCTTAGAAGGGAGGTGGGACAAGCCAAGAGCTGTGGGTGCCAATTTTGGAGGGTCCAGGTCCTAGAAGATCCTTTCCTGTCCTGGGTTCCCCTCTTAAGCCAGTGGCAAT
The DNA here is from genome assembly GCF_048772815.1 of Callospermophilus lateralis. Taxonomy (NCBI): domain Eukaryota; kingdom Metazoa; phylum Chordata; class Mammalia; order Rodentia; family Sciuridae; genus Callospermophilus; species Callospermophilus lateralis. The sequence continues at coordinate 132,031,128 of NC_135311.1, read as the reverse complement.
TCTGGACAGGTCCAGAATCCTCCCTGCTCAAGTCAGCGCAGGACTCTGTCAAGGAGGTGGGGTCGTGCAGTGATGTCAAAAAGTAGCCACCGTGGCCAGTAGGGCCTGGCCTCTATCCCAACTGAGTGTTGGAGGTGAAGGGTCAGCTCTGTCCTCTGCCACATTACTTGTCCCACTGGGAAATGCCTAGCTAGGCTCTGAAAGTGCCTGCCAGAAAGGGGTACCCCCAAATAACCCCGCCCCCTTCCCCCTTAGTCTTCCGAGAGTGCTGTTTCTGCGGGTGGGGAAGCTGCAGAATTTGAGCCGGGAATGTGGCTGGTCCTGTTGGCAGAGAGGGGGAGGGGCTGGTGTAACCCAGAGAGAAGGCAAGCCTCTACTTCATCCCCTGCCCTTAGAGCGAAAGACTTTGCAAAGAGGATGGAAATCTCCCCCTAACTTTGGGGTGAGGGCTCCCCCCTTCGGATGCCTCTGGAGGGAACGATTATATGGGGGGTGGGGAGGGTCCGGGTTCCAGCGCTCCGAAAGGGCGCTGGGCTTTGTTGAGACGCACTGGAGCCCTCACCTGGACATTGCAGGGAGCGGGGGTTGGGGGCTGGGGACCCGAGGGGGGCACCCCTTCCTCTGCCCCCCCCGTGCGCGGCAGAAAGACGCTGCAGGGGTTGGGGCGGCGATGATGAGAAGAGCTGGGTGGGATCCCCGGCTCCGTCAGAACCCCACCCAGCGAGCTCTCCCGGGATCCCAGAGCAGCGTTCTCCTGCCTGCCCGGCTGCGGAGAGCTGACCGCCGTCCTGGCGCCTCGGCTCCCCGCTCCCCTTGCTCGCCTCTGCAGGCTGCGGGAGGCGGGGGCTTCGGGTGCGGGGGTGAGCGCGTCTGGTGGAGGGGGAGCCCGCGCCGCCTGGGCTCGGCGCTCGGGGTGCAGAGCGCAGACCCACATCGCGGACGGGAAACTTTCCGAGCCTGGGGCGCTGGGGGAGGTCCCGGCCGCCGGGCACCCTCTCTTCTCCGCAGAGGAGACGCGAGGGCTGGAGGGTGGGGTCCCCCTTCCCCCTTCCCTTTTCCAGTCTGTGCGGGCGATGCCGGGCGCGGGGGCGAGAAGGGTCCGCTTGAGATGCCGGAGGCGGCTGTGCCGGAGGAGGGCGCCCTTTCTGGAAGTGGCCGAGAGCGTGCACCTGGCTGTAGGTTTCGCAGGGCCACCTGCCTGGAGCAGCCTCGGGAGGAACCTGAGGGTAGAATCCAGGTCCGCCATCCAGAAACGTGCTGGCCCAGTGAGGGGCGATGGAGGTCACTGCTGGGGGAGGGTCATGGCCAGAGCGCCCTTCCCGGCTCTGCCCCAGAGGTGGGTGGGAGTGGGCATTAGCAGGAGGAAGGGGCCGCTGCACACAGTGTGGCGGGGCCGGAAGATCCTCTCCTGGTTGCCCACCCCCAGCACCAGTCGCTCCCGAGGAGAACCCCCCTTTCTCTGGTCTCCCAGATTACCTAGAAGCGCCCTGGGGGTGCTTTCGACCCCGCTGGCCCCAGCGAACCATGCCTGACCACTTCTAGGAAGTCCTGCACTTGTGCCCGTGTCCTGACCCGTGTGAGAGGGAGGACCATGGGGGAGTGTAGGATGGGTCCTTGGACTCGGCTCTTTGGGCTCTGGGGGACATTTTCGGCTGACATCCGTGGGCGGGCAGACCGGGTCGGGTCTGGGGTTGGGGGTGGGGCGGCTCCGCCACTTCCCGCGGCGCAGCTTGGTGTCAGCAGGTGGGTGGGCTGGAAGGGCTGGCTGGCAGGGCGAGCTGCGGCGCGGAGGAGACTGCGGGGGCCGCGCGGCTGGCAGGTGTGACGACTTTGTATTTTATCCTCTCTCCGCACATGCCCCCTCCCCACTCGGTGGGGACTCCGGCATCACTGGGCTTCTTCTGCCTGGGGACCCCAGTCCGAGGCAGGCTGCCCCGCCCCGCCCCCACCCGGCCCCGCCCCTCGTCCAAACCCCACCCGGACCACCAGGCAAACCCGAGCTTCTCAAGAGGTTGAACTAATACAATTTTTTGCCTATGAAATGCGGAGAATGTTAGAGCTGGAGCGACCTCCGAGGCCTGTCACTTAAGTAGTTCTGCAATGCCCGTTTGCAAGCAAGAGAGCCCTTTCAGAGGGAGCAGATTTCACCCCCGCCCCTAAAATCCCAGTGCCTCGAGCAGGCTGATAGGCTGGGCGTAGCCGGCCGTGGTCGATGGGGTGATGAGACCCCACATCGAACCAGCCTTGCACACAAGTCGCTTTAGCAGTCTCAGATTGCTCGCTTCCTAATACCATAGCTGGGTTTTTTTTTTCCTTCTTCTTTTCTTTTCTTTTTCCGGTAGCCCCGATGATGTGGACCAGCGCAGCTTGTCCAGGGCTGCTGGCTAGCTTTGCAGTCCTGCTCCTGATGCAGGACGCATCTAAGGTCCTCTCTTCACAGATTAGGAGAGGGAGACTCCAGATGTGTTAATGACAGAAACACAGGCTGCTTTGGCTCCCTCCTGGTCTTGCCCCAGGCTTCCTCTGGCTTTCCAGTGCTCTCGCTCTGGCTGCAGAGAATTCTTTGAGCAGGGCGTGTGAGCAGAGGCGGTCAGAGGCCATCTAAATGAGGTCTCAGATCCACCTGGCTGCTCTGATTTTTTCGGAACCTGGACCGGGGACACACTTGAATGTTGCTACCGTCTGGCAGGCGGGGCAGAGTGGGGCGCTGGGGAGGGCGATGGAGGAGTTTGATGGCTCAGGTCTCTGGTTCACAGCAGCCCCTGACTTCAAAAGCAGAGGCCAACCAAGAAGAGGCCACCAAGTTGTTGGCTGGGTGTCCTGGAGTCCAGTGACGATGCACCCTGGGAGTCAGCAGCCCCCCTCTGCCACATTCCCCGGCCCCCCAGGTTCACTTGTTCGTGCCCCCAGCAAATGTTTGTTGTAGGATCTGCCAGGTGTGATGCTGTGCGTGGTAGGGAGGGAGCCCCGACCTCCGTGGTGTTCACATCTCAGTGGGAAATTGATTCATCTCTTGGAGGGAGGAAGGGTACCTCAGACCCTAATGGAGCTAGGCATCCTGCCCAGTGCAGATCATTCTTGTTTCTTTGATCCTTACGAGTACTCTGAGAGGCAAAATTAATCCTAGTTTATAGAGGAGGAAACCGAGGTTCAGAGAGGTTAAGTGACCTGTCCAAGGCCCGCCGGTGGCGAACAGGGATTCAAACACAGGACCGCCTCCCTCCCCAGCCGGCTCCCCCCCTGTGTGCTTTCCTGCTCCTGGTGAGAATGGGCCTGGGTCACTTTCTGGGCCCCATGATGGTGGCAGGTGTCCAGATCCCTGTCTGAATGGCTCACTGTCACCAAACCCCAGGTGAGATAGAATTCTTTGGTATTGTCATCTTCACAGATGGGGGAGGGAGTGTCCCTTAGAGACACTGTCATCATTAAGAGAATGAATGGGTGTGCACTGTGGGCAGGGCACATCTGAGCCGAGGTCGGGTGGGCACGGCCCACATCTCAGAGGGGGAGGGACGGAGCGTGCTCCTGAAAGATGAGTGACGGCTGCTCCACCCACCCCCCCCCCCCCCCCGCCCCAGGTTCTATTCTTCTCCTTTTTACACGAATGAGCCAGGTCAGGCTTTTGTGCTGGTGGAGGAGCTGGAGTTCCAAACCCAGGTCTGAAGCAATTGGCAGGCAGCTGCTGCTCCTGGGGAGGAGGCAGGGCCTTCCCTTACACCATCAGAGTCGGTGACGGTGACAGAAACACATGACATCGCCTCCTAAGAGGCATCTGTCTTCAGGATGAAGTTCCTGGGAGGGAACAGGGCGGTGAGCTCCCACTTTACACCTTGAGTGGATCCAGGAGCGAAGGGGACGCGTTCTCCAGGGCAGGGGCCACAGAAGGAGCCCAAGACACACTGTGTGTGTGTGGGGGGCGGCAGGGGGCTGGGGGCACAGGGAGCTGGGGGGCGGGGAGCTGGGGGGCGGGGAGCTGGGGTCAGGGGCTGGGGGACAGGGAGCTGGGGGTGCAGGGAGCTGGGGTCAGGGGCTGGGGCACAGGGAGCCTGGGGTGCGGAGAGCTGTAGGGCAGGGAGCTGGGGTCAAAGGCTGGGGGACAGGGAGCTGGGGGACAGGGAGCTGGGGGCGGGAGCTGGGGTCAAAGGCTGGGGGACAGGGAGCTGGGGGACAGGAAGCTGGGGGGCGGGGAGCTATAGGGCAGGGAGCTGGAGGCCAGAGAGCTATGGGGCAGAGAACTGGGGTCAGGGAGCTGGGGGGGCAGGAGCTGGGGGCGGGGAGCTGGACACCTGGTCATTACTTCTTTAACGGACGCTCAGGAGAGTGCCATGTGGGGGGAGCCATCTTTCTGAGATTCAGATTTGATCCCTCCAAGCAGAGGAACCAGGGCTGGGTTGGTCCACGGGCCTTTCCCATGTCTCCTAGGCCCCCACACAGATTTGCTTTGGGGGACCCCCTCCCCAGATTGCACATCGTCTCGGTGGGTGGGACTGTCAGGAAAGGCATCCCTGAGCTGGGCCTGGCGGTCACACTGTCCCTGCGTCTGAATGTCGCCCAGTCCTGGAGATGGAGAGCCCTGGACAGCCCCCCTTGGCAGTGGGGTCCCCTAGACACTGTGTCACTTCTGGAGGCTGAAGAGGGTCAGGTGAGGGAAGCGGTCATTAGATGGGAAGCTCTCGGCCAAGTCCTGCAGCTTGGACGCTTGTCACTGTGGGAACGGCGGTGCCAGAGCGCCTCGGGCTCAGGCGGGCAGGTCCTTGGGTCCTTGCCACCACTTCCCCGGTCATTCTATCAATGGCTTTTCCTGGCATGACTTGTCAGAGTCAATTTCAGCTGCGCACATGGAACGCGCCTCACTTGATCCTCGCTAGGTGTGACGACTGGTTGTGCTCGCTTGGTGACAGCGGGGGATGGGTCCTGGCTGGCTGGCTGGAGGTGACCGAGCCCACCGCCTGCTCTCTGCCCTTCCCCCGAGGCACGAGGCCCCGTTGTACAGTCTGAGACCCAAGTGGTTTCCTCCCAGTGAAATGTGGGGTGTCGCCCGTCTTATTGTGAACCCCAGGACCCTTCCCACCCGCTCCTGCTGCATGGAGGCTGGGACCCCATTTCCACTCACTATTGAAACTTCCTCCCCAAACCCTTAGTGGGTGTGCAAGACCAACCAGTCACGTGGGTGAGTGTGAGTCAGCTACCTTTGGTCTCCTGGTGTAGAAGAGAGCAGAAAGTGAAGCTTTCTGTATAAGGCTTACAGCAAGTGGAATTTAGGCTGGATTCCCGGGTGAACTTCCTGGCAGGAAACACCTGGTCCTGGAACTGCATTCTCTCCTGAAGACCGTTAGACAGAGTGGTGGGGGCTTCATGCCAACCTGGGTTCAGCGTCTGCAAGCTCACCTGCCTTTCTCCCAGCCAGCACGCTGCCCCATTCAGCTCCGGGGTCTGGAAGGGGACAGGCCAGCTCCACAGGAGCTCGTGGGCTGACAATCAGAAGCCTGAAATGGGGGCTGTGGCTGTGGCGGCTACCTGGCCAATGGCTCGGCCTCCATACTCCCCGGCCAGCCAGGCGGGTGCTGGATCCCCAGTCACCAGCAAGGACCCCCATGTGCCCTGGTCACACAGGGAGACCAGCAGAGCCCCACGGACTCGGCCTGCCCAGAGGCTCCACCTCCTCCCCACTCCTGCCCTTCCTTGGCTCTGAGAGCACACACCTGCCCTCAGCCAGCCCGGCTCCTGCCTCCCTCCCAGCCTCTCTCCCGGAGGCTGCCTACTCCCTCCTCCTCCCACTCCGCCCCTCCCGCCCCACCCCACTGATTCAGGTCCCCTCAGAGGGCTGCAGGGACACTGGGGGCAATGCTCTGTCAAAATGCCCTCTGAGCTCCTGGCATCCCTGCTCCCCAGCCCTGGCACGGGGCCTGGCTCCGAGAACAGGTCTCCTGACATGTTTGTTGAACGACTGAATGAACGACGTCTCCCTCGAGTTGAGGTTTTGCCCAGACGCTGGGCCCAGGCTTGTGTCCTGGCCCAGCTCTGTCACCTCTGCCCATCCAGGGTGAGGATGTCCTGCCCGGCTCTGTGCCCTCCAGCGGCCATCTGAGGGCTGCAACGGTAGCCAGAAGCGGTGGGAAGACCAGACGGGGGCTTCCGGTTCCCTCTGGGCTCTGCGTGGGGAGGGGCCTGACCCTCACTGGTGATGGGGAGGTGAGAGGGGCACAGGTGGCAGGGACAGCATGAGGACTTGAAGTTCTCGGGGGCACCGCCATTTGGGTGAGGGCGTGAGGCCTAGAGACACCTGCCCAGGTCGCCCTGCGGGGTTCGCCCCGGCCTTGTGCGTCCCTTCCCAGCTCCGAAATCATCCTGCTGCCTGGGCCCTTTCCATCCCGGGCTCAGGTGCCTGCAGACCGGGCTCCCGCAGGTCGGGCTGAGAAACCCGCGCAGCAGCCCCGGGCAGGCTGGTCCGCTGCGGGGCCCAAAGCCGGGGCCAGCGCCTGGCGTGGTGTTCTTGGGAAGTCACCAGCCCGGGTCTTGGTTTCCGTGTCTCCTAGGGAGGGCGGGTGCTGGTGGAGGAAGGAGGCCGTGTCTTGGCGCCCCGGAGTGGGCCCTGCTCTCCCTCCTGACCCCAGGGGACTCAGCTGGCTGTGGAGACCCCCGCGAGCCCAGAGGACCCAGCCTTTCTTCTCCCTCTGCCAGGGACTGACCAGTCACGCCCGGGGCTTCAGTGCGCAGGGCACTGCCCTCCCCCAGGACTGCAGGTGGCCACAGCCCCTCCCGACACACTCCTGTGGGGACAGTAAAAGATCACATATAATTAGGTGGCTGACGGGGGGGACCTGGGGGTGACCGGGAAAGGCCAGGAAGGCTCTGAGGGTTTGGAGTGCTCCTGACGGTGCGGGTGGGTGTGCGGGGCCGAGGGCAGGGCCTGGAGAGGGCAGAGGTGCGGTCCAGGGTGGGCGGGTGGACGAGGTGGGGCAGCGCCTCACTGGAGAGTCCGGGGTGAGGCTGGAGTGGCTGGTGCAGTCCTGCCCACCTGCCTGCCAGGGTCCGGGGGGACCTCAGCTGTGGCCTGGGGGCAGCTACAGAGCTGGGGGCCGGGCGCAGACGGGGCTCCAAGGAAGTGGGCTGTTCTTGGCACCCGAAGCTGGAACACTTTAGGGCCTCCACAGGTGACGCGCGGTGGCTTGGGCTGTCCTGAGACAGTGGCCTCGAGGAAGAAATGCCGTTTGGGGTGCTGCCCCTTTGCCCAGTTCATGCCTGTGAGGGGAAGTCCGGCGCTTCTCAGGCCCTGGCAAGATTGCACGCCCTGGCCGGGCTGCCCCCACCCAGAGGGGACAGAGGGGGGCCTGGGGAGCTTCTAGACCCCCACAGGCAGGAGCCTGGGTCTGACGGGGCCTCAGGTCCCATCTGCCCCACGGCCCCAGGTGGGGACTCAGGGAATCTCCTCGTCGCCTTCAGCCTTGGTTTCTCAATGACACCGGTGGCTCTTCACGGTGGCTGTGGGAGGGCCCATGGGTGACGCGTGGTGTCCCCACGCACAGCGCCCAGCACGCAGTAGGGGTTTGCAAAGTGGTGGCGCCTGCCTCGAGGCGGGCTCCCCTCTGCTGAGTGTGAAGGGGAAGAATTGTTCTCGGAGGAGGGGACACAGTGCGGTCCCCGGGACACTAAAGAACCTTCGGAACCCACGGCTTCGGCACCGCGGAGTCGGAGCCCGAGGGGCTGGAAAGGACCTTCACCGTCCCCCCTCCATCAGGCAAGGGCTCTGCCCCATTTTAAAGCTGAAAACACTGGGCACGGGGCAGCGGGGCGGGGAGGGACGGGTCTGCCCCCTGGTGCCCCATCCCGGGGCCCTGCCTGGGGACACTCCCTCAGGAACCCCCTGTGAGGGGGCACAGGGTCCCTGGAGTGGGGTGGGGACTTGGCAGCGCTCCATGGGGAGCCTCCCCGCCTCATAAGTCACAGGCGCAGCTCGGGGGTCTCCCAGGAGGGCGGCCGCTGGGCGCTGGTTAGTGCCTCTGCCGGGCTCTTCCTCTGCCCTCTTGGCTCTCTTTCTGCAGAGGCACCAGGGCTCCTCGGATGGCCCATTTGTCACCGGTCCTGGGTGCTGGCATCGTCTCCCCAGATGGCCTCTTCCTCCCGTTGCCCGAGAGCCCCCAGAGGAAGGCGGCCATCAGACGCCCTGGCACCTGCGGGGGAGGCCAGGCTGGGCGGGAGCGGGCACGGCCGGGTCCACAGCTCACCGCCCAGACAGTGCTGGGCTGGTCAAGTGGGAATTCAGGCCCCACAATAGCCAAAGGCCAGGTGCCTGGCGCCACAGAAGCAGGTGATGAGCTGCTAATTGTCAGCAGGCACCTAATGTCCCAGGCAGGGGCGGAAGAAGTGAGGGGGGTGGCAGCGACGGCCACAGCACAAAGACTGCTTTGTTCACTTCTGCAGCAGAGAAGTGGGTCGGAGCTCAGCGTGGCGGGGAGCCGATGGACGGCAGCGATTCCTAGGGCCTGTCGCCTGGCTGGGCAGCTTGAGGTGAGGTGGGGCAGAGGCCCGGAGCAGAGGGACTGGTTCTGGGGACAGAGAGCCTGCAGCTTCCAGTTTTAGGAAGCAGGACAGACCCTCCACCCTCCCTTCCTCTCCTTCCTTCCTCATTTCATTTGGGCAACAGATACTTGTTAGGTGCTGCCTGGGGCCAGGCCTGGTGCTGGCTTCCAAAAATCCAGAGGCGAGTGGCTTGCCCTCATGGGGCGTCCCCTCTAGGGCCGCAGCCTCTCAGTACCTGGCCACGTGTGGCTATGGGACGTTTAAATTAAAACTAAACAAGGTTTCTCAGCTCCAGGGTAATGGGATTCAGTACGATCTAGATCCTCGGCCACACCAGACGCCCTTCAAGTGCTCGATGGGCCCCTGGGACATTTCCGTCTCTGCACAAAGTTCCACAGACAACCTGGGTCTAGGCCACTGCTTCTGGTCGTGGGCAGGCCCATTGCCATAAAACACCAAGGGGTCACCCGGGGGACAGACAGGCTCAGGCTTTTGCTACTGTGTCTTTAGTGTCCCTTTCCAACAAAGATAATAGGTGCAGGCGGCCAGCCTTCCCTGGGAAAGCAAGATTTTCCTACAGTGTTCTGTTTTCAGCGTAATTATCTTTTCTGTCGCCCTCTGTTTAAGACAAGAGATGTTGGTTAGCCATTTGGGGCAGTGATTTAAATTCTATTCCCTTTTTAAAAAAAAAAAAGAAAAACAGCTTTATTTAAGTAAATAATGAGTCAAGTTAAGGGAAAAAAAAAAAAAAAAACGTTAAGTACAAAGCGGAGCAGGTGGCACAGAGATAGGGCCGATCTGTGAAGGTGGCGGGTGTGAACGGCTGCGGTTAGGAGCCAGCTGGGGCGGCGGGGGCCTCTAAGGCAGGCAGAGTGCAGCTTGGCTTCAGAGCCTCGCTGGGAAAGTTCTGTGACTTTGGGACCAGTTGGCACACTCCCTAGGATCAGGTTCCAGCAGGGAAGGACAAGCTCGCCCTGGGGCACCAGGGAGGGCCATCAAAAGGGCTATTGGCATGGGTTTGGGGAGGCAGCAGGGTGGGCAGCCCTCGGGAGCAGGGAGCCTGTGGCCTGTGGAGTCACGGAGAGAGAGGGCTCCCTGACAGCATGGCGTCGCTGAGGCACAGGGCTTCCCCACACCATGGCTTCCTGAGCAGAAACCCGCAGTGATCTCCTGGGGACCCTGGAGGGAGCCGGAGGAAAACGTACCCCAGCTTCGTGCATCACTTGCTGGTGCCACCCAGAGACCCACACCCCCTGGAGTCCATCCAGATGGAGGGACAGCACACAGGAGGTGGTCAGGGGGACAGTGACTGGGTGCAGCCCTAGCCTAGTTACAGGGACCCAGCTCTGTCCCGTGAAGCCTCAGCTTCCCCCATTTATAAGGGGAGGGCTGTGCTCCGAGCCCGACAGAGCCACCGGAAGGATGCCGTGAGACCTGGTGTTGGGGCTAGCGGCTATTTCTGTTTTCAGCTCTGACAGTGACAAGGTCCTTCTGCCTGTGGCCCGAACTGTGTGTCAAGAAGTAAAATCTGCGTCTGGGGCTTCAGGAAGGGTGGAGCCGGCATTTCTGGGAGCATGAATCCCAAGGGGCCGACGTTGGGGGGACACTGCGGTCTGCATAGGGGAAGCGCCAGCACCCTGCGCGGCTGGTAGTGACCTTTGTGGCGCGTCACTCCTGCTCCGCTCTCCGGCATCCCTGCTCCTCCCCGTTCCCTTCCGGCTGCTGATGGACGGCTCCTCCCTGGGGCGCACCGATCCGTCATTCCCTGGTCTATTTTCCACCCTATTTCCCTCGGAGATGTTCTTTCTCCCCGGATCCATTTAGGTCATCTCGCCTCCCGTCCCCACTGGCTCTTCCCCTGTGCAGCCGGATCCACATCGGTCACCCAAGGGGTGACTGCAGGCTCGCTCCTCCTGGGTGGGAAAGCAGGTACTCTCCGGCCTCCAGCTGCTCCTTGAGGAGGCTGCCCTCTCTTGCTGGTGGGGAGAAGGGAGGAGACGGGGAGGGTCAACACTGGCCACCGGAGCCTCCTCCAGCACCACTTTTGGAAGCATCTCCTCGGTGGGGAGTAGCTGGAGTCCTGGGGAGTAGCTGGAGTCCGAGGAGTAGCTGGAGCCGGAGGAGTAGCCAAGTGGACGCAAGCACTCCTTGGGAAAGCGTCCCCCGACAGCTCCCTGGGCCCCGGCGTCTGAGCGGGTGGAAGCGGCCTTCCTCTTGACCCTCCATTTTCCCTGGCCGGCCCCCCTCTTCCACCCACCTGGTGGTTCAAATTGACTTTGATGAGGACTAATTTTGCCAGTTGAGATTCATGAGACGCTCCCCATTCTGTGCTCGGCTGAAATTGCCGTGACAAATACCAGGGGCGATTTCTTCCCCGGCTCATCCTCTGAAGTGCTCTGGTCAAGACGAGGGCCTGCCCCTCACCGGCCTGCCAGCTGCGGCACCCGGCCTGCCGTTCGCCTGCCTCTGCAGGTCGGCCTGGCCGCTCCTGGGCTCCGTGGCCAGGACCTCAGGAGGCCTGGTGCTGCCCGGGGTCAGGACTCCTGGTGGGGAATTCTGTCACCGAGTTGGCTGAGGGGACGTTCTCCAGGAGCTCAGTGGACTGTGACGAGGACTCCATGCGGCGTCTGCAGGGGTCCACCGTGGGGGGCCGCTGTGCCCTGTCAGCCTGCTCGGGGAGGTTCTGGGCACCCGAGAGTCCCACTCCCCTGGGTGGCCGGCTGCGTGGGGACTCTGCCTGGCGCCCCTCAGGGTGGCCCAGCCTCCCCGTCCCCTTCCGGCCTTTGCCGGGACCCCACGTGCGAGCCGCCGTCGACGTCTTCATTTCCTGAAAGTCAAGTTTAAGTCGACTCCTGGTTTGGATTTGTCTTTTGTGGAGGAGCTGGGGCGGGGGGCAGGGGAGTGGGGGACGGGGTTGCTCCCCCGACTGTCCCCGAGCTCCCTGGGTGGACGTGTGGCTGGGTTCTAAGCAGCTTCCCCTAATCCACGCAGCACCGCGAGCCCTTGCCAAATGCCAGCTTGGAGGGGAGGCCAGCCTCGCAGCCGTGTACCTGGACCTGGTTTCGGCGGCTCCACGGGCTTCCTGTCACTCTCTCACCCCCCGCCCCGGGCTTTGGGACCCTCCCTGGAGGGACAGCGTGGACAGTGGGCTCTATGACGTGGAGGGTGAACCCTCGATGTGCATGGCATCCCCTGTAGGACTCGGGGCGCCCCCCTGTGAGTTCCTGCCTTTGAGACCAGCATCTGGCTGCGGGGGTGGGGGGCCTCTGGTGAAGAGTGACCTGATAGGGACAAGGGACTCCAACAGCCGGGCATCCCCTCGAGCCCAGAGGTGGCCTGTGTCATTCAGCAGCCTGCTCTGGGCCCAGCCCCGTGCTAGGGCTGTAGCTGCAGAGATAAAGGACACCCGGTGCCTGTCCCCAAGGTGTGCCCAGTCTCTGGGCGGTGGCGGGGGGGCGGGGGCAGGCCAGCAAATCAGTCGCAGCGTCATGTTGGGAATTCCAAGGGACAAGAGCGTCCCCGTCCTGGGGATATGGAATAGGGACTAACTCACGGGCCCGGGGCCTTGCCGATGGCCAGAAAGGGCAGCAGGTGACTGGGTCTTGAAGGACATGTAGGAGTTTGCCAAGGGCAGAAGGGGGTGGAGGGATCCCAGGAGGGTACAACCGCAGGGGCGGTGACGCACACCCTGGAAAGGTCCTGGGCGTCTGGCCGAGTCCTGAAGGGGGAAGGGTGTGCGTGTTCCAGGGACGAGGTGGGCGGACGCCGACGGGGACATGGAAGGAGGGTGTTTGCCGGAGCAGCCGGTCCTGCAGTGAGCTAGAGGTCCTAGGTGGACCCCAGGTCCGCCGGCCCCACCCAGGCAGCCTCCTTTCCTACTGCTGCCGATGGCCCCATGCCGACAGGGAGGGGACGGGTGTCAGGGCAGGAAGTGGAGCCAACTCACATCCAGGTCCCCGTCCTCGCCCCGCAGCAGGGACAGCCACAGAGGCAAAGAGCTGCTCTTAGCTGTGAGACCTGGAAGGATTTGGACCTGGAGTTGAGCTCTTCCCCTGGGGCCTCCCTGGCCTCGCCTGGAGAGTGGCCCCACAGCGAGCTGGCTGGGCCCCGGGCACTGTGACACCCTGTCAGCCCCCAGGTCTATGCTGCTAATATCCCTATTTTGTAGAAGACACAGCAGCCCAGAGAGGTTAAGACAGTTGCTCAGGGTGGCACAGCTAGTGAGTGGCCATGCTGTTTTGAAGCCATTTGCCCTGGGTTCTGGTCCTTGCCCTCCCCGTCCGACTTGACCTTCTGTGGCCTCCCTTCCTGACCTATGTGGCTTGCATGGGCTCTGGGCCCTGGGACCCCATGGCTGGGTTACTGTGGAAGACCGCCAGCCTGGGCCCTCCCGGCTGCGGGGTCCCTGGGTGGTGGCCCCCTCTGCCCCCTGCTTTCTGGCCTTATTATCATTATCATCTCTTTCCCGTTTGCTGCTGAGAGCTTCCTGCAGAGCGCACACAACCCAGCTCTTTAAAACTTAAAGGGCTTCACTTAAACAGCTTCCTTCCCGCAGAAGGGAGACGGCAGAGGCGCGGCCGAGGCTGTATGTGGAGAGTGAGGCTGAGCTGGGAAGGTGTGCAGGTGGCCGGGAGACGGGGCTCCTGGCGATGACCCTGGGCAAGGGTACTCGAGGGGTGGGCCAATCTGGAACCCCAGAGAGCGGGGCCTTGGCGGGAAGGCACTGCCTAGTGTGGAGGAAGAGGAGGATGGGTGCCTATGGAGGGGACCCGGGGGGACACATTAACGTGTACAGAAAGTCTAGCCCACCTGCGCTCAGAGATTCCCCAGGGCTTTTGCACGTGCTGTTTTCTCTCTGCCCGCCCCCCCTTGGAGGAACCCACTGTCTCCTCAGGACTCACTGCTCACCTGAGACACCCTGCATCCACTCGTTCAGTAAACACCCCTGGGCACCTGCTGTGGCTGCAGCACCTGTGGGCACGGGTCTTCCTGCCCCGGCCCCTGCACAGGTCCTGGCGCAGACCGGGCACCTGTGGGCGCTGGGGAGTTGACGGGCTGTGGGTCCTTCCAGGCTCCTTGAACTTTCGTGCCTGGCGGGGCCACCACCCTCCCAGGAAGGAAGGGGACTCATTCCTTTCTTCTTTGGGCAGCGGTTTGTCCATCTGTCCACCCGTCCGTCCACTAGACAGAGGTTCGTCTGGCACCTGCCCTGTTCCAGGTGGCTCTGGGTGCCTGAGACGCAGCAGCCCAGGGGTCAAAGACTGAGGTGCCCTCGGAGACCCCGCACCTCCGACAGCGGTGACGTCAGCCAGAGGAGGGGCTGCAGGCTGCAGGGGGCAGGCGGGGGGCCTAGTGACCAGGTCCACTGTGTCCCGGGCCGCCCTTGCTGACCGTGGCAGAGCCTGGTTGGAGAGGCCGGGCAGGCGTCTATGGTGGTCAGGAGGAGCCTCCGTGACGGGGACACCAGCCAGGACTTGGGGGACGGCAGGGTTGGCCTGGCCCAGGGTTTCCAAACCGCGTGCCTTGGAACCCCACTTCCCAATGTTCCCCAGGCCACCGTAGGAAGCGGGGTGTGGGTCACAACGATTATCGGGGAACCCTGTCCCCCCATCAGGCCAAGAGCCCTGCTTTGCCTGTTGTGGGTGGCGGGGACGTCAGGGCCATTGGGGCCTGAGCCTTTCTATTCAGGGTCCTTATGAGGAGACCAGTCATCTGCTGCCCTTCCTGGGATCGGCAAGGCCCTGGGCGCGTGAGTTAGTCCCTATTCCGTGTCCCCAGGCCATCAGCAGGAGGGAGCCTCCGGTTACTGCCTCCTGAGCGGGGAGGAGGCCCTGCGAGGGCGTGGGCTGGAGGCCAGGGGCTGCGGTGGAGGAGGATCCGATGGCTCGGGTGTCCTGTCCTGTGCCTTCCAGGCCCCAGCCCAGCCCCAGGACACCCCCTCCCCTGTCCACTGCTGGCCGGGCCTGTCCCACCCTCACGGGAGCCTTGAATTACAGGAGGCATTTCCCGAGCCACGCTTCGTTATGTTTGATTAAAGGTGCCCGCGTGGGCTCCGCTGGCACAGCTGCCGGCCCGCTCCGCGCCATCCCGCTCCCAGCAGGGTCCAGCCGCGCAGGAATCCCGCAGTGGGCAGACGGGACAGTGGAATGACAATCCCGTGTGGCGTTCACGCACCCCTCGCCCTGGCTCCTCCAGCTGCCCCTGAAGGGGATCAGCTCAGAGAGGTTGAGGGATGAGGCCCACGTCACACAGCACGCCAGCTGACCCTCACACCTTCTGACCCTCCCCGTGACTCTGTGCTAATCCGAGGTCAGGCCAGGTGCCCCCCAGGCTGGCCATTTCTGTCCCCCATGGCCACAGGGGTGAGTGGCCTTTCTCTCAGCTGCTGTCCAGTGGAGAAGCAGCCGTCCCCTTCCCGCCTGGAAGGTGCCATCCTGGGGTCAGGCCCACCCGGGGCTCAAGGGCAGCTGAGTCGCCTGCCAGAGGTGTCACCGTGGGTGAGGCCTGTGAGGTCATCCCTGGGCCTCGGCTTCCTCCTGAGAACCAGGCGATGAGCTCTGTCGGGGTGGGGTCACCGGGAGCACCGCTAAGCAGCACCTGGGGCCACGGGTTTCCCTGGCTCCTCCACAAGGGGTACGTGGCCCGGTGAGGAGACTCCTGCTCACATCCTGCCCGGCGCCTGCTGTGGCGGACGGTGGCGGAGAGCTTGTTACCGTTTACCAGGTTCCGCTGTCTCCCGCCTTGTACCGGGGACACGCAGCACAGTGGTCCAGAGCTTGGGTCTCGTGGCTGACGGTGCCTGGTGGGACAGGAGTGAGCTGGGGACAAGGGGCCTGGGGCAGGGCGGCTCCTCTGGATGGAGGCACCTCAAGGAAGGCTTCTCAGAAGAGCCCCCCCCCCCCAGCTGAGCAGGGAGAAGAAAAGGAGCAGGAAGGTCAGGCTCGGCCCCTGGTTGGTGTGCCCTGGCTGGGTGCCAGAGTGTCACCAAGTCCTCCTGGTGGCTTCCCTGGGTCCTGCCCCATCACGGGGATCTGCCTGTGCTCCTCTGGTGCCTGTGCTGCAGATTCAGCCGCTCCGTGGAGGTGGGGCCCTTTGGGGTGCCCTGCACCTGCCCCCAGACCTACTCGGGGTCCCGCGCCCTCTCCATGTTGCAGATGAGGAGCCCCCGGCTCAGGGACGCCCTGGGAGCCGGCATCTCTGACTCTGACTCACTTTGAACTGGTGGCCCACATGCCGGACCACCGCGGGACCCTCTCTCCTGGCCCCCTGGCCGGGTGGCAGGGAGCCGGGAGCGTCGCGGGCCGTGGGGCTGGCGGGCGAGGAGGCCGAGGTATTAATTAGCAGTTACTCCCCGGCAGCCGGGAGATGGATGGAGATGAAGGTGGCGGCCGCACATCCGTTTTGTAGCAGCTGAGAAGCGACAGTAAATCAGGAGGAATCGATGCTGCGAGCGGGAGATACGTTTTAATCTTATTAGCCCCAGAGCGTCCGGAGCCAGGAGGGGCGTCCCGCCCTCGGGCCTGGGCCAGGGAGGAAGGAGGAGGCCACGGGGCTCGGACCAGCTGGAGGGCACTGGCCGGAGGGGGTGGGCCCCTCCGGGAGGGACGGGGACAGGAGGGGTGGGGAGGGAGTCCTGGGCCAGCAGAGGGTGCTGGTCCTCCCAGGTGTCTTGGCCTCCGATCAGTCCTACTGTGTGCCCTGGTCTCTGAGTTTCACGCTCGGCCCGGGTGGGTCTGACGCTGGCACTGCGCGCCCAGGGTCAGGGCCTCGCCGAGCCTCCGCCGTGGCAAAGGCAGAGGCTGAGAAGCAGGGCGGCAGGTGGCCGTGAGGAAGAGGAAGTGTGTGATTGGGGCTCATCTTTAGGAGATTCGTGGCAGGTGCTGGTCACATTTTACTGGCCCGACCTTGCACATTCCGGTAGTCCAGGACAGTGGGCATCTACCTTGTCCCCATGCACAGAGGACGCATGGCTCGAGTTGGTCCGATATTGAGGCAGGACCTACAGGAGCCCGTCAGGCCCGAGGACTGCACCCCTTGACCTTGGGCTTCCTGGTCCCGCCGTCTGTGAACCAGCGTTTTTCTTTTCTTTCTTTCTTTCTTTCTTTTTTTTTTTTTTAATTATATAAAAAACCCCGATGGTGGCACTTTGTTATAGTAGCGCCGAGGGGACTGAGGTGGCAGGATCAGGGACAGCAAGTAGAAGGACTTGCTGAGAACTAGCAGGGCCGGGATCTGACCCCGTTTCTGGACGCTAAAAACCCACGTCCCTTCCACTGTAGCAGAAGCTGCGGGAAATCCCGCGCACCCAGCCTGAGTGTGGCCGGGGGTCTGGGGACAGCGCTCTTCCTTCCCTCGCAGTTCAGCTGTGTATACAGGGCCAGGAATGGCCTTGGGCAGGCGCCTGGGGGAGGAGGACACGGTGGGAGGCACCAGCCTTCCCGTCCCGCCCAGCCTGACTCTGCCCTCGCTTCCCACCAGATCTCGGGGGCTCCTCTGTCCGGAACATTCTCTGGTCTGTGCTCTCCCTAAGCTCCGTTGCTGACGGTGGCTAATGTGGCCTGACTGTCCAGGGCAAGGCCAGGCTGCGGGCCCGGGTGTCCACGTCCTCGCTGTCTCTCTTCCTGGGAGGAGAGGGGCTCCCCGTGGACTGGGAGAACCCTGTGCAGAGAGACGGTCCGGCTGCGGAAGCGTCCACCTGGTTCGTGTTTTCTTCTCCTTCGGTCCTAGAAACAGGAGCCACACTGGGAACCGCAAGGCCCCCTCCTGCCCCGGAGGTAGACATCAGCCCTCCTGTTCCAGCGGATTCCCTGACGCTCCAGCCAGCAGGGGATTGTCTTTATCAAGGGAAGGATAAGGGGTGTTGGACTCAGGTTCAAATCCTGATCCGTCTACCGGCTGTGTGACCCCAGGGAAGTTACTTTACCTCTCTGAGCCTGTTTTCTCAGCGAAAACTGCCATAGGCCGTTATAAAAATCAAATGGTATGATTCTACCTCTGCCCTCACTGGTAGAATGGTGTCTGGTAAAATGTGTTCTACGCGCTCGGGGGGCCTTGGGGCCGTAGTAACAGCACCCCAGGATTTCCCTGGCACAGACGTCTCTAGATTTCAGTAGACGCCTCCTTCGCTCAGGAAGGACCCGTGACAGGCCGTCTCTGCAGGCAGCCAACTCCCCTCCACGTGGAGACGCAGGGGTCCAGCTCCTTCCAATAGGTTGGTCCTGCACAGTCCCCGGGGCCCGTGGCCGCTCCCTCCAGCCGGGGGAAGAGGAGCGAGGAAGTCGGGAGTTTCCTTCTACTTCCTGTCTCTTGTGTCAGTGCCTCACGCTCCTGCACCACGGTGGCATCACCGTCACACACCCGACGGGCACACGTCGCCACGTGACTTGGGCAACTCGTTTTTCTGCTTCGTGAAAGCCGGGAGCCGTGTCCGTGGCCGGCCGTCCATGCCCCTCGCTGGCCACAGCTGCAGCAGGAGGAGCGGGAGGTGGGGCGCTGGGCGAGCAGGTGGGGGTCTGAGTGGGACTGGAGGTGGCCCCAGGCCCAGTGGTTTCTGGTGGCAACTGCCTGCGTCCAGGCTGTGGCCCGTGCTGGGCCGGACAGGTGGACGGCGGTGAAGTCGCAGCTCCTGAACCAGCCCCGCGATCAGATCCGGCCCCCCCGGGCCCCCGTCAGCCCCGCGGCCTGCGACCTTGACCACAGGGCCCCACGCGGCGCACGCGGCCTGGCCAGCGCAGGGTGTCGGTGTCTGCTGGGCAGAGGCCTCAGAGAGGACCTTCGGGAAGGTCAGTATTATAGCTCGAGCCGGGGCAGCTTCCGTCTGCAGCAGAGGGATGCCTGAGATGACCCGGGCGCTCCTCCAGGCCGGGGAGTGACCCAGTCACTCATCCTGTGGTCCCCCGTGGTTCCCTGACAGCCCCCCAGTCGCCCCAGTGGCCAGGGGTGCCCCTGGCTTTCCGCTCTCTCCCCTGGTGGCCTCTGGCCTGGGGACAGGGAGACAGGCGAGCGGTGGGGGAGGGGCGGCGGAGCTGCCAGGCCAGAGCGGGTCTGGCTTTAAATGCTTAACCTAAATAGAGTCACACGCGTCCCCTCTCCCTCTGGATGCTGCGCACTTTTTTGGAGCAATTAAGGAAAAGCATAAATCAGCCCGGGCTTAAAAGCTCCGGCTGCCTCCGCGGCTGGCTAAAATTAGCGGCTCCGTGAAGGCGGAGGGCGGAGGGGCTGGAGCCGTGTGGCCTCAGGACAGCCACTCACCAGGCCCCGGAGCCAGCTGCGCCTGAGCCCTCTCTGGAGGCAGAGAGCTGTCAGCGGCCTGCGTTCCCCCCGGGCCCTGGGGGCCGCCTTCTCCCGGGCACCACCCCCAGGGAGCCGGTGCGCCAGGTCCTGTTGGAGGTGAGGCCCCAGACCCTCCGGGAGTGAGGTGGCTTCTTTTGGGGAGCTGGGGAGAAGGTCACATCGTCAGGTGCTTCCTGGGGTCAGGCCCTGGTCCAGGTGTCTCACATGCCCCTCTTCCCCTGATGCCCCCCGTGACGTAGGAGCCGTTCTCACAGAAGAGGAAACCGAGGCTCTGAGGTGCCCCCACCTCTGGGGAGGGTATCGCCAGCCCATCTTTTCAAATTTCATCTCCAAACACTCTGCCCTCTGTCTAGAACTGTCCATGGCTCCCCAGGGCCCTGCCACAGCTGTGCCAGGTCCTGCGGCTGGCGAGGCCGTGCTGGGTTTCGTACCTGGCGGGGGAACCTCACGTCTGCCCTTGTGGGCTGTACTGCAAAGTCCCCGGTGGGAAACAACTTCAGGAAAATGGAGGTCCATCTGCGTGGACTTCTACCACGTAGGGAGGACCCCCCTGTATCGCAGGCCGAGGGTCCTACCACAACCCCGCGAGGTAAGCAAGACAGGTGTTTATTTAACAAATATTTATATCGTACTTTCTGCGTACCGGGCACACTTCTAAGTGCTTTGTAAATATTTTTATTTGATCAGCATTAAAAATTCTATGTGTTAGATTATACTCTTCCCCCATTTTTGTACATGTGGAAACGGAGGCACAGAAAGGTTAAGCAGCTGACCCCAAGCTGCACAGCTCATCAGGGACGGGGCTGGGCTCCATTTCCAGCGGTCCAGCTCGGCTCCTACCCCTGCTCTGCTGCCGTCTTGGCCTCTAAATTTTAAACAAGGGAAGTCTGGTGACCTGCCCAAGATGGGCAGGGGGTAAGGGGGGCGGCTGAGTCTGGTGGCCCCTGGGGATGCATCTCTGCCCTGGCCCCGGGGCCCCACCCACTGGTGATGAGGCTGGATCCTCTTCAGGGACGCCTGCGTCCGCCCCAGGGTTGGGCTGAAGAGAGTGGTGCCCTCGGTGACGGTGACGGTGACGGTGACGGTGGCCTGAGCTGGGATTAACAGGGACGGTGGGCTCTGAGCCCGGGATCAGCTGCTGTCGGTCCTTATGTTACAGGGAAATGGAATAATCCCCAGGACCTGCCTCCCCTCCTCTGCCCGCGGCCCGTCCTGCGGTTGACCCCCATCGGTCCCTACGGGCTGAGCAGCGACAGGGCGAGGGCTGCTGCCCATCCCCCGGCCCAGGCCCACCCCTGGGGCCGATGCCACTAGACCCCTGTGAGCCACCTGCTCGGGGCTGGAGGCAGGTGTAACGGGAGGGACCCTGAAGCCCAGCAGCAGGGAGGCAGCTGGGGACCGCTGAGCTGGGGGCTCTGGGGTGGGCCGTCTGTCCTGCCCGCGGGGGGCTGTGCTCACGTCCTGACGCTGTAACGAAATACCTGACAAAATCAACTTAGAGGAGGAGAGGTCGCTGGGGCCGTGGCTTCAGAGGGTTCCGCCCAGGGCTGGCTTTCCCTCTGCTTTGGCGGAACATCATGGCGGCAGGACGTGGGGAGCAGAGCGCTCACCTGGTGGTGGCCAGGAAACCTCCTCTCCTCGGCCCCACCTCCTAAGGCCCAGGCCATAACAGGGCCCCACACACCTCTGGGCTCCTTGTGGGTGGAGGTGCGCAGGTGCTGTGGAGGGTTGGGCCCCCGCCACCTCCACTGTTAGCTGAGCACCTACTATGAGCTGGCCCCCTGCTGAGGGCTCCCTGAGTTACCTCCCGACCCTGGATGTCACTGTCCCCTTTCTACAGATGAAGAACTGCGGCCCTGAGAGTGAGCCCCAAGGAGAGTCTGCGGGAGAGGCAGGGTTCAGATCCTGAGCGCTTATTGAGCACCTACGGTGTGCCAGACCACGTGCTCAGCCCTGGCTTGTTGCTAGAATCTGTTCTCAACTGCTGAACCCGGGGGCTCTCCGGGAGGAGCTCCCCAACCCACATCGTCTCGTCAGAGCCCCTGTCTTCCTGGAGCCTCCAGGACGTCCCCACTAGAGGCATTTTTAATCTCAATAAAGGCACTTGTGGCGCATGGGACGGATGCCCGTCCCGCTTAGGCCTCTGTAGGACCTTCTCTTGTGACCAAGTCCACAGGGAGGGTGTGGTCACTGGGCGGGGCAGGAGCAGGCTCAGACTCGGAACCCGGGGCCCTGGGGCCGCTGCCTGGGCCGCTGCCTGGGCCACATCAATGGCCAGGTTGGGGACAGGGAGTGCTGGAGCGTCACGGGGCTCCGGGGCCATGGCGCCCATTCTTCTCCCGTGAGCCCTTGGCCTCCCTGAACCTCTTCCCCTCCTGCCTGCTGCCCTGGCCTCCCTCTCCATCTTCACCTTCTCCCAAGTGCTGCTGCCCGGGTGGGGCCGTCCGCTGGCGGGCAGTGCGGCTCAGTGGTTAGTCTGTGTTCTGTGGCTGTAACAAAATGCCTGAGACTGGGTCGTTGGCAAAGAAGGGAGGTTTATTTGGCTTGAGGCTCTGGAGGCTGGAGAGTCCAGGAGCACGGTGCTGGCTTCTGCTCGCCATCTCTGGAGGCTCCTGCTGAGTCACGGCGAGGCGGAGGCCATCGGCCACCTGAGGAAACAGAGCCAGTGTGCCGGCCGGCTCCCTTCCTCTTTCTCTTCCTTTCTCTCTTGGTAGCAGGGTTGAGCCCAGGGTGCTTAACCATCGAGCCACACCCCCAGCCCTTCTTTATGTTTTTATTTAGAGGCAGGGTCTCGTAATCTGCTGAGGCTGGCTGTGAACTCGCGATCCTCCTGCCTCAGCCTCCCAGGTTGCTGGGGTTACCGGCCTGCGCCATCGGGTCCGGCTCTCTTCCTCTTACAGAGCCACTGATGCCATCACGCCACCCTCATGGCCTCCTGCCTCCCCGATCACCTCCCAGGCCCGGGTCCTGACACCATTGGTGTGACGGCTTGGGGACTGTTTCCAGTGCTCGAGCGTTGGGGACACATCCAGTCCACGGCACTTACACCAAGGGCCCGGGCCCACCCTGGGTTTGGAGGCCAGCCCCGACGGGCAGGCGTGCGGCCTGGCCTGGCTAACGGGAGCGCTGGACCTCGGTTTCCGCCTGTGGGATGGCGCTGTGCCCTGCTGACCTGTGGACGCAGCTCCAGGTGTGGAGGGCGGCCCCGGCCGTGCATGGCCAGCTGAGGCCGAGAGCCGGGGCCCCAGGGTCATGTCTCTGGGGAGGACGAGGCTGGGGCAGGAGAGTCAAAGCTTTGGGGTCTTTTAAAATTTAGTTTCTATTTATTGTAATGCGGACGAGGAGGACGGCAGGATGAGGACTCGCAGTCAGACCCAGTGGAACTGCCCATTCTCTGGCTGAGAGCGCGGGGGCGCCACTCCCTGCTGTGCTCCAACCTGCTGGATGGCTTTAGGCAAGTGGCTTCACCTCTCTGGGCCTCTGCTGTCTAATCTGTAAAAATGAGGCTGATGCCAACCCCTTCAGCCAGCTCCACCAGCTGTTTCATAAGCTGTTGGGCAGACGTGGCTTTGATGCCACTGAGAGCAGATCTGATGACAAATGGGCAAGACCAAGAACCGCGGGTGAGGGAGGAAGAGCAAAGGGGAGCAAGGTGCTTCTTCATCTCCTACCAACCCCCTGGGCCAGGGGCCCCATTTAATGAACGGCTGCTCTACACCTTGGCATTTACCTTTGAGGATCTTGAATCCTCGCCACAGCCTTCGTGGGACACTTTGTGTCTCTTTTACAAATGAGCATACCGAGGCCCAGAGAGGTCGGTTGACTTTTCCACTATCCCACAGCAGCAAGCAGTGGAGCCAGGCCTGGAAGCGAGCCTCGGACTCCCAGCCCTGGCTTCTCCCCTTTGTGTCACCAGCTGGGCTGGGCCCCTCGCCCTCCCTGAGCTCAGCTGGCCTTGTCCTCCTGCCCAAAATCAAGATGAGAAGCTGCGATGCGGGAAGCCTCCTGGGCCCGCCCAGCGCCCGCCGCCCGCCGCCTCCTCCCTTCCCGGGCTCCTCCTGGCCAGGCCTCCCTGCCCTCTGAGGGGCCTCAGGCCCAACCTGGGGCTTCCTCGTCCTCCCAGCCAGGCCTCCGCTGAGAAGGAGCCGGGCGCTGTGCCCAGCAGTTCCACTCCCCGGCACCGGGCGGGTCCTGGTGGCCGGCCAGGCATTTGGCAGCGCTAATTGCTCCGTCCACAGTGGAGCTTTGTTTGCATATATGCAAATCGGGGGCTCATTAGCTTTTCTCCCAGATGGGTCGGCTCAGGGCTCCGCCCAGCCCGGTGCTGCCCGCTTTGAAGGCCCCGCTGCCAGTGGACACACGCCCGTCCAGTGGGAGACGCAGTCCGGGGCCGATGCCCGAGCCTCTCCCAGCGGGGGCCTCTCAGGAGTCCCAGGGAGGGGCCTCCTGAGCCGACCTTGGGGTGGGAGCAGCAGATGTCCCTGCCCAGCTTCCAGGACTCCTGCGGACCCCTGGCATCTGGAGAGGAGGACCTGGGCCCGAGTCCTTGAGCCCAGCCAGGCGGCCACAAGGAGCAGACGTCATCCACCCAGGGTCCTCGTCCGGCTGGGCTCCGGGTGCGCCCCAGGCCTGGCCAGCCCCTCACCTCCGCCTGGAGGCTCGTCCCCTCTCCTGCCCCTGCCCCTCCTCTCCTCCTGCAGGTGGCCCAGCAGGTCTGGGCTCTCTGCCTCCTGCTTACAACGGCCCGCGGTCCCCAGTGTCCAGCTGCTAAGTCCAAACTCCTAACCTGGCCCACGGCCTCGAGGCAGGCTCCAGGCCCTGGTCTCCTGGTCAGCGTCCAGCTCCGGTGCCTCAACTTCAGGAGGCTGCGGCCTCAGTCTCAGCGGCTGACGAGGCCCAGGCCTGATGGACGGGCGCTCTGGTCCTGCTGGACAGCGGCCTCCCGGGGCGGGGCTGTGTGCGCGATGCCCTTGGTCAGAGTGGGCGCCCCTGAGGGTGGGGACAGTGTCCACCGACCTCCCCCTGCGTGGTCTGAGGGGACGTGAGTGTGAGCTGCCTCCTTTTCTGCTCCGTGCCCGCCCCAGGGTCCTCGGGAGAAGAGGTGAGCAGAGGACCGGGCTGGCGCTCTAGCTCCACGTGACGGTGGGTGCGTTCGGCAGATCCTCGCACGACGTGTCACCTGGCTCCGCTCTGGGGGTTGTGTGGGGTGGGGCTGCCCTGGTCCTGCTTTCAAATTCCAGTCTGGGAAAGTTGGGACCACTGATTCCACCCTCTTTCCTGCGCCCCTCCCCTCCCTTCGTCTAGTCCAGTGGTTTCTGTTATCCCCCCACCTCTCTCACTGTGAATCACATCCGTGTATAGAGAAGACGTGGCCTTTGGCTCTTTGCGATTGGCTTATTTTGCATGATCTTCTCCAGCCCCATCCATTTACCAGCAAATGCCGTCATTTTGTTCTTCTTCAAGGCTGAGTGGTATTCCATTGTCCATCTGTAACCCTGTTTTTCCCCATTCACCTGTTGAAGGGCCCCTAGGTGGGTTCCATAGCGTGGCCTCTGTGAACTGAGCTGCTGTGAACATTGAGGTGGCTGTGTCCCTGTAGTGTGATGACAGCAGATGCGTTTATGCTCTTTGATACACTTAGATGGGACAGGATTCCTCACTTTCCTGAGGGCACTGTTGCAGAGTCACATGGGTCCTGCAGTCACTCACATACGGTAATGAGGTCTGTGTCACTCTACTGTCTTTCCTATCCCCTCATCCCCTCCAGCAGGGCCCCTGGGACAGAGGGAGGTGACGCCAGGCCAGGGGCAGGCGCCATTCCTGCCGACCCCTTTCTGGGTCACCTATTCTTCCCTAGTGTCCCCCGCCTTATTGCGAATTAGCATCCGCATGTTAGAGAAAACATTTGGCCTTTGGTTTTGTGGGACTGGCTTATTTCTCTTAGCATGATGTTCTCCGACTCTAACCATTTACTACAAACGCCACGATCTCACTCTTCTTTAGAGCTGAGTAATATTCCATTGAGTATGCATACCACAATGTCTTTATCCACTCACCTGTTGAGGGACTCCTCGGTT
>NC_135311.1:131949950-132006038 GCF_048772815.1 Callospermophilus lateralis | reverse complement strand
GCTCAGTGTGCGCTGTCCTGTCCCCACCCGTCCCCAAGGGAAGCTGTCCCACTTTCCTGCCTCTGCCCAGCCCTGGCCACACTTTACCTGGGTCTGGAACCTTCTAGAAACAGCCAGGTCCTGTCCCCATCCCTGAAGACACCACAGGACGCCTGTTGACCTGTCCTGAGGGCTCCGGGCGGCCAGGACCCTCACGGGCGCCCCCTCCTCCGTGGGGCCAGGGACCTCACAGCCCCGGCCAGCAGGGCCCCTGGGACAGAGGGAGGTGGCGCCAGGCCCGGGGCAGACGCCTTCCTGCCGACCCCTTCTGGGTAGCGGTGAGTGGCACAGTCACCGTCTCTGTGCCTCGGTTTCCCCTCTGCGCGCCCGTGGGCTGCAGGTGAGACGGGGACCCGCGGCCGGTCATTCCCTGGGTGTCCCGAGAGCCCCGGGCTCCCCTCCCGCCGCCTCGGATTATCTGACTTTAAAAAATAACTTTCTTTTTCGATTCCAAAAGTAATACCCAAAGCCGGAGATAATTTGGAGCATTTAGGGAGTCACAAAGAGAAAATGGCACCACTCAGACATGACGGCCTCTAATGCCACCGCGATTATCCCGCCAGCCGCCCGCGCAGGGGACGGGATCGGAGGGAAACGGGGGGATTCGTGCCCTTTCTTTTTGAGGAACGCTATGGCTGGAGCCGCTGCTGGGGCAAGACGGCCACTCCTGGCCTTTGTTCCCTGACCCCGGGGGGCACCCGAAAGCCACCCATTACCCTGTCTGCCACCGATTTCCTCCGTTCACACTCGGTCGGCCTCGGGGATCTTTACGGCCCACGAAGGCGGACAAAGTCAGCGGCGGAACCAACCATCTGAAAACCCGCAGTGAAATCCAGTGTCCCCAGGCGCCACCGAGCCCCGCCCCCCTACTCCCGTGTGGCTCAGACGCTGTGCCCCAGTTGGCACAGGCCCCGGGACAGCGGGGCGGATGGCGGCGGGACAGGCCTGGGGGTGACCTTCTCTCCCCTGGGACGGGAGCCCACTCAGCCAGCAGCGGGCAGCAACGTTGGCACTGACTGATGTGACGGGGCGGGGGGCCCTGGGGAGGGACCAGGGTGCTCAGGGCGCTTCCCGGGGCAGCCGGCCGCTGGTGCCAGGCAGGTGAGCCCGGGGAAGCCGTCTCGTCCCCTGCAGTGACACTGTCAGGGCCCGAGCCCAGACCCCAGGGCCTCCCTGGTGCCTTCATTCAGCCTTCCAACGCCAGCTTACAGGCTCCGTCCTACCCCTCGCCCAAGCGCTCCCGGGAGGACAGGGACAGAAGCCAGCTTGGTGTTTTAGGGAAGAAATATGTGGCTTCTGCCAGGGCAGTGGACTTGGCACTGACCCTGCCTCTGCTGTGTGACCTTGGGCAGATCTCCTGCCCTCTCTGATCCTGTTAGTCAAGGGTGTGATGGGAAATAGTGTCCCCTGGTAAGGAACCAGACAGAGGATGGATGGATTGAAATGCCTCCGCCCCACCCGCCGCCAGTTGATGTCTTACAGACTGCATGGGAGGACCAAGTCCTGGTATCTGGCAGGAAACAGGCTCCAGTCACCCTGAGCCCAGCCCCGCCCCCCGGGATGGAGAGGGCGGCTGGCCGCGGCCATGCCCTTGACTCGGCAGGTAACTGGCTGAGTCACTGGCTCTGGGGAGGCGGCCCCAGCCCCTGCCCTTTCTGCAGTCCTCCAGGAGCCTGAGAGGACAGGGCTGCCCCCACCCGCGCCCTTGGGCTGGGTCACCCTTTGACCTTGTCTGATGGGTGAGGAAACTGGAATTGGGAGGGTCCCAGGGGAGCAGCAGCAGGCCACCCCCCCCCCGCCCCCTGCCCTCCTCTGTGCCCTCTGTCCACACCTCTCCTGTCTCCTGTCCCTGGTTTTACCTGAATCCATCCTCACAGCAAGCCCTGCGCGGCCAGATGGCACTGCCTGGCTTCGGAGATGAGGAAGGTGTGGCTCAGAGAGGGCCGGGGAGTGCTCAAGGTCACACAGCCAGCTGATGGCGCTCAGCCAAGGACGGGTTGCTCCTTCCCCTCAGCCCCACGGCCGCTCTTCCCCTAAGCTCATTCTGGCTGCTTCTCTCTTGTCACCGTCACCCGGCCCAGGCCACCATCTGCCTGTGCTGCGGCTGCTCCCAGCTGGTCTCTGTGTGGGCTCCTCGCGGTGCCCAGAGACCTGTTATCACCATGTGCATCAGAGCAGGAGCTTCCCAGCCTCGCCCCTTACCCCCCGCCCCTCGCCCCCCGCCCCCCGCCCCCCGCCCCTCATCGTGGGCTGGCCTTGCACTTGACATCACCCCTCGCCGGCCTCCCCGTCCCGGCTCCCCCACCCTCTGCCTGCTCCAGCCACCGGGTCCCCTGGCCCTCCTCCTGCCAGGCGCTGCCCAGCCCTGGGCCTTTGAACTTGGAGTTTCCTCCCCTCGGCCCCCTCAGGGCCCTCCCGGGCTGCGGCCTCCCTGCTGGGGCGCCATTTAGGTGGGAAGCAGCTGGAGACCCCCATGCTGCCCCGTCCTCTGTCCCCTCCTCAGCGCCTGGGCCGCCCTGCCCGTGCTCCATCAGCCGGGTCCCTGGGTCACCGACCTCTTTCCCTGGCCATCTGGCCCCCCAGAACGCACCGTGGTTCTGGGGCTCTTACCCACGGCACGGCCCTTGGCCTGCACACTCCGGCCTCGCCCCCCTCCACGGCCACCTGGGAGAGATGCCATCGTCTCCCCCGTTCCACAGACGGACCTGGGCGGTCTGCTCCGGCGTTCAGAGTGGACCTCAGCCCTGGCGTCTGCTCTGCTCCCTGCGGTTTCCCCGCTGTGTGGGCGGCCACTGCCCCGGAGGCCGCATGTCCTAGCTCTGGCCTTGCTCAGAACACAGGGGGACGGGGACGGGGACGGGGACGTAACAGTACCCAAGCGACTGTTGGCGGGGGAGGGATGTTTTGACCTGAAGGAGCAGCTGCCAGGGTTCAAGGTCAGGGCAGCCCCGCCCTCTGCCAAGGAGTCATTGAGACTGTCATGGCCGCGGAGGCTGGCCTGGCGCATCTGGCCCAAGGCTCCCCTCGGCCATGTCCACCACCAGGAGGCCATTCGGACTCGATGGGCCGACGTTTGGGACAGAACCATGGACCTTGAGGAGGTGGCCGGCAGAGGACGGACCCCAGGCCACACGGTTCCTGCTCCTGGTGCCTCTCCTCTCCTCTCCTCTCTGCAGATGAGACAAATTCAGAGAGGGCAAGTGGCGTGCTGAAGGATGCACAGCAAGGGGGCAGGCAGAGCTGAGGCTCCAATGCAGATTCACTTGGCTCCAAGCCAAGGGCTTTTTTTTGATTTTTTTCCTTTTTCCAGAAAACCAGGCCCTGGTCCCGTGGCCAGCCCCAGCCCGGGCTGCTCTTGCCTACCCCTGAAGGCCCTGTGGTGAGGACACAGAGGGTGGGCCGGCTGCGGTGCCCTGGGAAAAGCCGGGTCGGCAGATTCCATAAAGAAAATCCAGGGTCGCTCCAGGCTCGGAACAGCCCCGGCCGCCTCGCCCAGCCCCCGCCTGCGCTCTGCTCCTGCAGCCCTGGGGGCCACAGGTGCTGCCTGTTGTCCCCAACATGAGCAGGACCCAGTCACCAGCTGGTCCTCTGTGTCCTTGGGTCCCCAGGACCTCGGCTGGGGGCAGCTCCAGGCCTCACCCATGGCTGGGCAGGGGTCTGGGCAGGGCCTGGGCAGGGGTGTCTCCCCTCTGCCCCGCTCAGCGCCACCCGGGGCTCCCCAGGCCTGGGTCACGGGGGAGCCCTGCCCCCTTCCCCTCTGTGGGCGCTGGCAGAAGTTAAGGGCCTGCTCTGTGGGTGTGTAGTGGCTCTGAGAGGGGCCAAGCCACTGTCCCAGGGTCCCGCGATGGGTCCCTTAGCCTCCCAGTGCTCACGGTCCTCGGGGTCAGGGTCCTCCCCGCCCGGCCCCCAGGCCTCCTCCTCCGTCCGGGTGGCCCATGCTCAGAGCAGGGGCCGGCTCTCCCCACGGGACCAGCTGGCCCCCAGGGCAGGTCCCTCAGCCTGGGCGACACCGGGGGACCCGGTCTCCCCGTCACACTGGGGTCTTTCCCGCCGCGGCCTGGAGCCTCCCCTCCGATGGCGCTGCCGACCAACCCCGGCATCCCTGAGCCCGCCCGGAGCCGCCCGCCTGGGCAGCCCTGACCATGTCGTGGGCAGGACGCGCCCTGAGCTGCGGTGGGGGCTGCCAGCAGGCCGCTGAGCCACGCGCACCCGGGCATCAATTAGTGGTGCCGCGGCGAAGTGTTTCTCCCGTTTATGCAGATGAGGAGGTGAGAGGCCGGTGATGAAGTGTTGTGCTCTAATGCTGCGCGGCAGGAGGGAGGACGGGTTTTAATTACTGGCCCCTAATTGGGTGGACGGCTTGTTAATGGCCTCCTGACAGGGCATTTGAGCCGGTGCTGCCCACCCACCCAGGCCCAGATGGCTGCTGAGCTGCTCCAGGGTAGTGTGGGAGCCGTGTCCCGGGAGCCTTCCCTGCCTGCCCCTGCTCAGGGGTCATGCCTGCGGCCCCCCGCCCGTGCCTCCAGGACCCTCCTCTCTGCCTTTTGCAGGGCCCTGGGGCTTCTGTTCAGATCCCCTTGGTGCCATTTGCTGTGGGACCCCGGGCAAGTCACTTACCCTCTCTGAGCTCCACGTTCTTCCAGCAGAGTGCTAGAGTAGGGTGGGAGACAGTGGGAAGCCAGCAGGGCTGTGCCGTCAGGGGAGGGCTTTCGGAGAAGGGGACCCTGAAGGCTACCTAGTGCCAAGAGGTGGAGGGAGCGGCAGCGGGGGGACACCCAGGAATGTGGGTGTCTGGGAGGCTGCGGGTGGGCGACCCCAGAGCTGGGGGTACTCCCCTTTGGGGCTCTGCTTGGCAACACCTCCTCCCAGGCGTCCCTGAGCCCTGGGCCGGGGTTGAGGTCCCTGCGCTGGTCCTTGGCCTCGCTGCCCACCTGCTGCCGTACGGGTTCCACGGAGCCGCACGGCCGTTCTGCTGTGCCGAGGGTCTCTTGGGCCCAGCCCTGGAGCCTGCTGCGCACCTGAGGCCCTGGTCCAGGAGGAGGCGTCTGCAGGGAGGCCAGGAGAGCGGGCGCTGCAGGGGGAGGCCGAGCTTGGGTTTGGGGGCGATTGCTGTCCTAGGCAGGGGCAGATGTTTGGCTTGAGGCCCAGCGGGGTCCCCATCTGCTGGTGGGTCCTCCAGGGGTGAACTGGGGCCCTGCCTGCCGCCCCCCGAGGTGCCACGGCGCCCGGCCCCCGGTGCTCATTCCGGTGTCTCTGCCGCTTCTGTGGCTCAGCTAACGGGCGGGCGCTGCAGGGGGATGCCCGTTCTGAACCTCAGCGTCCTGCGGTGCTCAGGAATCCTGGCCTGAGCGCCGGGTGCCCAGGGGAGCCAGGGGCTCGTCACCAGGCTGCCCACGCTGGGGTCGCAGGACAGACGCGGGTCCCAGGGCCCCAGGGTGCCGTGGTCCCAGGGTGGGCCGGGCGGGGCTGGCTGACAGGAGGTGGCTTGGCTGCGGGCACAGGGCCCAGCCATAGAGCCTCAGGCTCTGGCCCTGCAGGGGCTGGTGGGGACCTGGGGGCTGGGGGTGGCCTCCTGGGCCTGCACCTGAGCTCAGCCAGCTGCTGGTCTCCAGGGTCAGTGAGAAAGAAACACCCCCCCCCACCCTGGCCTCCCCGTGAGCACTCCCACCCCTTTCTCCACCCACAGCGGCTCCCGTGCTGTGGGCATCAGCGTTGGCGGGTGGATGGCTGCCGTATACAGCAGGCGCTCCTTTATGCATCCTTATCACCCTGAGCCGCAGGTGCAGGAAGCCACTCTGGGCCTGTGGGTCCTTGCTCGGCTCCCAGCACTGTCCCAGGCCACCGCCGCCTGTTTGTCTCCTCTGATCCACTTCCTGGGGCTCCTCAGACAGAGGCCGGGACAGCTGCTCATGCCCCCAGTAGGCGCTCGCTCCAAAGGCCCCGGTGACAGGAGAACAAACGAGTCTGTGGCCTCAGTGGTCCCCTGGCTGAAAGGCTGCCAGAGTTTCTCAAGGAAAGAAAAACTGAAAAACAGGGTTAAAAACCAGTTTGAAAGGAAAGCAGATGCCAGACACATGTGCTCCCGGCCCACGCTGAGGGCCCCCCGGGGCAGCACCGAGAGGCCGAGTGTTTATTAAGCATTTACTGTGCAGGGCGAAGGGCGGACCAAGGCCCAGAGGCTTCAGAATCAAACAGATGAAGCCGACCTGGATTTAAATCCCCGCTTCCCCTCTCTGTGCTGTGTGACCCTGAGCACGTTCACTGAACCTCTCTGAGCCTCAGTTTTCTAATTGCAAAGGAGGATCCTCTTAGTGCCCACCTTAGGGGGCTCGGCTGGCGTGCAGGCGGTGCTCACGACGGTCTAGCCCATCCCCTTCTGGGGAGCTGAGCCCAGGAAACCGCACCCTACAGACTTGGGCAAAGGAGGGCGCCATCCTGGGACCCTGGGCAGAAGGGAGGCCCCGAGGGTAGGGGGCCGAGGCCCAGGCGAGTCCCAGCCTTGGGAGCCAGGACCGTGTTCTGCGCAGGCCCCGGAGGTCCGTGGTGGCGTCACCTGGAGGAGGCCCAGGGGCAGACAGGCAATGGAGGTCGGCCAAGCAGGAGCTGGACGTGGAGAGGATGGTTAGTCCCCGCGGCCCTGGGTGACAGGCCGTGGACCCAGGAGTGGGCGTGGTCACTCAGCCGGGCAGAGCGCAGGCGCCTTGCAGGCTGCCGGCCTCGGCCTCCCCAGCTGCAGAGGAGCCACGGCCACGGCCACGCTGTCCCCCCCCCGTCCCCCGGGGCCTGCATTTGGGCAGCTTCCTGCGGCCCCAGGTGCAGCCGCTTTGGCGGTGGGGAAGCGCCCTCCCCCGCCCAGGCCCCTTCTGGCGGGTAACTGGGGACAGAAGCCTGCACTGGTGTCTCTCCCGGGCGGTGAGGTCCAGAGCTCTGACTGCCAGGGCCACTCGGGCCTCGGGTGACAGTCCAAGTCCTGGAGAGAGAGCCACGTGGGAAAGCAGCGTCCACCCAGACCCAGTGGAGCCCCGACCTGTCAGTCACTGAAAACAGCCAAGGTCCTAGGAGAAGCACAGGACCCACCACCGGGAGGCCGCGGGATGGTTGGCCCCGGGGGAGGGTGGCAATGGCTGTGACGATGACAGCGCGCCCCGGGAAGGACCCTGTGCCCTGCGGCTCCTCACTGTGCCCTTTGCAGATGAGGAGACTGAGACAGACAAAGCAAGTTCCTGCCCAAGGTTTTAACGTGAAGCCGGGTTGACGGACGGCTGTCGTTCGAATCAGTGCCCGGGGACCTGTGTGTTGGAGGCTTGGTCCTGGCCCCAGTCTGTGGTGCTGCTGGGAGGTGGAGGCACCTTTAAGAGGCGGAGCCTAGGGAAGGCCTTGGGGCACCTTCAGGCATGACCTTGAATGGGATTTTACAACCCCAGCTTCTTCCTCTTCCCCCTCCTTTGCTTCTGGTTGTGAGGTGAGGGCTGCTTCTGCCGCATGTTCCCACCTTGACGTGGGAGCTTGCCACAGGCCCCCAAGCAACAGAGCCAACCGAATATGGAGCCCAAATAAACCTTTCTTCTTTTTAATGTGACTATCTCAGGTATTTTCTTATAGTAGTGGAAAACTAACACTGACTCCAGAGCACAAACTCCTTTCCTTCCTTCCCTCTTCCTTCCTTTTTTTCTGCTCTTCCTTCTACTCTGGTCTTCCTTTCTTCCCTTCTCTTCCTTCCTTCCCTTTCTTCCTTCTTTCCTTCAATCGGACGTTGCCTTCCATGCGTGATACCCGACATGATACCCTCCAGCAGCTCTGCGGAGCCCCTCCCTATTGTCCCACGGACTTGCTAAACACAGAGTCAGCCCACAGCCAGCCTTGGAAACTACCCATCTGCTAAGGGAAAGAGGGCATCCAGTCCCGCTTTAATCCCGGCATCCAGTCCCGCTTTAATCCCGCACACGAGGTTGAGCATCTGTTGCTCTGCATCGAGCCATTTGTATTTCTTTTTGGTGAATATCTTTCAATTCTTTTCCCACTTTAAATGTTACCTTTTTAGTTGTTTTCTTACTGATTTCTAGGGCCCTTTTGTATTTTAGGGGTGCTGCTTGTAGTAGGACTTGTAGTCTGTACGGGTTTCCGGTGGGGGGGCTGCCAGAACAGAGTGCCGTAAGCAGGGGACTCCAACCACAGAGGCTCACCTTCTCCCAGCTCGGAACCTGAGTCCAGGATAAAGCACTGGTCCTCCGTGGCCTTCGCCTGGGCTTGCAGGTGGCCACTTTCATGCGGAGTCCTCACCTGGTCCTTGCTCTGCGCACGGGTCTCCCTGGTGTCTTTTTGGGGGTCGATTTTCTCTATTTATGAGGACCCCCATCAGACTGGACGAGGGCAGCCCGAGGGGCCTCGCTCTGACTTGGTCACACTTTAAACCCCAGGCGCAGCCCCCGTCTGAGGACCCGAGAGCTTCAACCCGGGCGTTCAGGGGACACGACCCAGGTCACTGCAGAGCCCCACAGGCTTGTCCTCGGTCCGTGTCCCCTTCATCACTGCGTAGGGCCCTCCGTCTCTCCTCCTGGCCACTCCCCCAATCTGTCCTCCACGGTGACGTGGCCCAGAGAAGGGTGGGGTGGGCGGGGGGTCCTGTGCCCCGGCCTGGGGTCCTAGCACTTGGCCCAGCACAGGAGGCCTTGGCCACTCACCCCCGGGGAGTCTGAGCCTGGCTTCTCTAGATGATGCTGACCGTAGCTGCCCGGGGGCGCCACCAGGAGCCATGACGGCTGGCCCGGGGTGGGGCTCACTGGGCACATGCTTGTCTTTCCGAGTGACAGCCCGTGTCGATCAGGCGCCCGGCGTGGAGGGAGAGGGGCGATGAGCTGGACGTGGCCCACGTCTGCTCCCTGGGCATGCTGCCACGGCTCAGGCCTGCCCCTGGGGACTTCTGCAGGTGGAAGGAAGCCTGGACGGCAGCCGGTCCGTCCACCCTGGCCAGGAAGCGGAGGCCGGCAGCTCCCTCCCCCGCCGAGCCTGCCGCGGCACTCCGAGTGCTCACTGAGTGGATGTTGTCCTGGGTGCAGCTCAGTGACACTGGGGACAGATGGCCGAGGGCCGAGAGGAGCCAGGGCTGGCCAGGGGCCTCAGCGAGGCGGTGGCACTGGCCCGAGGGACCATGCGGGGCGGAGGTGGCTCAATGGGAGGGAGAGAAGCCGGGGCCTGGCCCCTCGTCCACATCTTGCTGTAAACCTGCGGAGTGGACGTCGTAGCCAATCAGTGTCCCGGGGCCACTCGGGGGGCAGGGCAGGAGCCGTGCGCGGGACCCGGGAGCCATGGCTCTCCGTGCACCGGCCACTGGGGGGGAGCTGGGGGGGCGGCCCTGGGCAAGGGTCGGGAAGGCGCTGAGCCGCAGAGAGGCCCAGGGTGGCCCCGCTCCCACTCCCTTAGGGGGACAGGGCCTTCCTTTCTGTGTGCCTGGACTGTCACCTGGTCCCCTGCTCCTGATTCACAGGCCCCACCTCTCTCCCCCTCACGGCGAGTTCTGGGGCAGGGCCACCTGAGATGTGGGCGGCCCTCCTTAGATCCCAGGCTGGACCCCAGAGGCCCCTCCTCTCCCTGCGTGGAGCCCGCCACACCCCTGTCCACGCGTCCTGACCCCTTGAACCCTGGTGCTGGTGGTCCTCACGCCTCCCGGGGCTGCATGAGCCCTGGGTACCCGTCCCTTCCACCTGCTGGCGGGCAGAGCGGGGGCCACCCGTTGAGGCCCTGGACTGGAGGGTGGGCTCCGTGCTGCCAGAGTCCCCGCCAGGCCACTCTGCCAGCTGCCTCGGGAGCCTCGGGCCGTTAACTTTCATATAATAACCTTAAACACGGCCATTAAGTCACCTCTCCTTGTTGTAAACTGCCCAGGATGGCCGCAGGGTGATCTATGGAGGCTCCTTCGGCTGGCTCCAGCCGCGTCAGGACCACAGGGCTGCGCGTGAATAGGAGTCACGTGGTGGCACCGTGTCACTCGGCCCAGGGTCCCAGCTTCTCAGCAGTACAGGCCTGACGCACTGCTCCCTGGCCATCCTGGGTGGACAATGGGCACTGAGGACAGATAGATGGGCCCAGAGCTGGACCTCTGGACCCCAGATATGTCACCATGCTTGGTCCGCCAGGAGGCCCTGACCCTCCTTTTCTGTCACCCGGCTCTTCCTCGGTTTCCCTCACGTGGACAGAGGAGCAGGAACTGTCACCATCAGAGCCAACGTAGCAGGCGTCAGGTGCCGACCCCGTCCTCACGTGCATCTTCCACGTCAGAGAAGCTGCTGCTGCCGGCCACAGCAGGGGAGGCCACGGCAGGGGAGGCCACGGCGGGGGAGGCCACGGCGGGGGAGGCTGTGCCCGCGGCCGCCCAGGTGGTAGGTGGTGCAGCTGGGATCTGCAGCCACGGTGCCTGGCGGCGAGGCCACCCTTAAGTCACAGGAGGCTCTGGGCCAGCAGGGGCAGGGACACGGTGCTGCAGGCCACCTGCTGTGGCTCTGGAGCAGCCTCGGAGCCGGGGAGTCTCTCCTGAGCCCGGGGCTGGGCGCTCCCCAGGTCCCTGTTCTTTCCAGGTCACGGGGGCCCCAGGGGCCTGAGGGGAGGTTCTGTTTGGCCCCAAGTCTGGGAGCTGGACGCCCACCCAGAGGTGGCTGGAACCCGCCTGAGTGGGGACCACAGAGGTGGTGAGGAGTGGCCTCCTCTGCAGGAGGTGGAGCCCAGAGGAGCTCAGGGGACAGAGAGACACAGCAAAGGGTGACAGACAGTGGCTTGGGACACAGGCCCCGTTGTCAAACGGATCTGCGTCCACCCAGCTGTCGCAAGACCCCAGCACTCAGCAGGTGCCGGCCGGGCTAGAGGCTACCCTTGGGGATCCCTTGCCTTCATTGGAGGGTGTCACCGCAGGGTGTCACCGCAGGGTGTCACCACAGGCGTCACAGCAGGGCAAGACAGGGCGGTGAGGGGAAAGACAGGTCCGTGGGGACCTGCCTTCTGCCTGAGCAGTGGGGTTGGATGCTCCCGGGGGCAGTGACCATTTCTGAGTCAGGTCCCACACACGGTCATCTAACATGATGGCTTTCGGATTCGCTGTGTGGTTGGTCCCTTTTCTCTGCTGCGTAGTGTTCCGCTGTGTCAGGTCTGGTCTATCTGAATATGAAGATGTCGCCTTCTGCACACGGTGCTCCAGGAAGCTCAGCCCTGGTGGCTCTGGGGTTTCGTGTGTCTGCTTTCCAAGCGTCCCTGCCGCGAACACACACCACAGTCAGTAACTGCCGCTTACTGGCAGCGATGGCTGCTAAATCTCAACAGCCCTGGTGCCCTGAGGTCACCAGAGAGCTGGTCCTGCGCCCCCGTGGGGTCCAGGAGGGACCTGCGGTGATTCCTGGACCCTGTAGCCATGCTGAGCACCTTCACAGGTGGCCAGGTCCTCCTGAGGACGAGGACAGGCTGGGTGTTCAGGGTAGCGTCACCGAGGCGAGCTGCCTCAGGTGGACAGGAGCTGTGGCAGGGAGGTGGGGGATGTCCCCAGCGCCACCTGGGGACACCTTGGACGCAGCCTTCACCTGGACTCGGGTCTGGCCTCTGCTAGGCTCCTGCGAGATGCACAGGGGGTGGCCGGTTCCCCCCGGAGCCTCAGAGCCACATCTGAAGACTCTGCCCACCCCCAGCACTTGGACAGGACAGGGCCACTGCAGGACACCCCCACACAGGGTGGACAGTCCTTGGGACCCGTTTTCCAAAGAGAGATCCTTCCTTTCCCGCGTGGGGAGTTGACGTGTGACTGATGTGTAAGGGTCCCCTTGTCCCCTCGGCCGTCCCCAGCCCTCTGTGCCAGGTGGGAGGGTCTGCAGCGTCTGCGTCCCTCCCTCGCTGAGCTGGGGGTTCTGGGTCCCAGCAGAGGGCTCTGGATGCCGGGCGACTCCCCAAGGAAACCAGGCTCGGTCATCGCTGACCACGGACATGGAGAAAAGTCGGCCCCAGCAACCGAGGGGCCTTGGGGGCTCCTCTGGGACTTCCCGGCCACCAGCAGTGACCACAGGGCAGGTGTGACATTGCCGATGGTGACGATCTGATCTGACGGCGGGTGCTGCCCTCGGTCGCTCTGGTGCGGGAGGAGCCGGCACTGTCCACTCCCCCAGCAGACAGGGAGGCAGAGAGCTGTGCCCAGCTCAGGGTCGCCACAGCCACGTCTCTGCTGCCACGTGACTTTAGTATCACATCCTCTGGTGGCCTGGAGGATCCAGAGCCGGAAATCACCCACCTGTGGACACTTCCAAAGGACGCTGGTCACAGGGGGAGGCCCCGGGCTTGAAGCTCTGTCCCTACCCAGTGAAGTCCACCTGGAGCCCTGTGCATGTGCCCAGCCCAGGGTGCCCAGGGGTGGATCTGGGTTCAGCTGCACAAAACACAAACCCTGGCCGTTGCTGGGCGGCAGGCTGTCCTTGGTGGTTGTCCCAGCTGGCCACGGTCCCGACCCCACCTCCTGCCCACGCGGGTGCTGCCCTCACAGGCGCTCCTGTGGTGCTGGGATTGGAGAGTGTCCACCTCTCGCTCCGTTCCTGCAAGGACGCGTCCCTCAGAGCGTGACCCTGGGCAGGGCCCCTGGGTGGTGCATTTGGAGGTCGGATGGGGGTGAGGGCCACTCTGGGCGGCCGCGTCGCTGCGCCCGTGTCTTCCGAATGCCATGACCCGAGCTCTCGGGGGAAGACGGTGGGTCTGACCAGCCGGGCCGGACAGCGAGGCCCTGGGACCAGGCGTTCTCCCAGGAGACAGGACTTGGAAAGGTCGGGAAGCCCTCTGATGACCTCCCGGGAGCCTCAGGCTGCTGGGACAAGAAGGCGGTGGCCGCAGAGGGACAAGTTTCCATTGCTTTTCAAGCTCCTGAGCCAGTGCCGAAACAGTGCGTGGATTTCGGGCAGCGTGGGCAGTGACCTTGACGTAGGAGGACGCGGAGAACTTGGGGGGTGTTGCAGGGTGCGAGCTGGACGGGGAGGAGAGAGGGAGGGGGCCAGGATCACCCACTGTGCGGAGCCTTGACCACAGGCCCAGCGACGTGGGAGGGCTGCGGCCAGTCCCTGCGCGGCCACCTCAGCCGGTCCTTGGCGTTGAGCGGGGCGTTTCCCATTGACAGCCACCGAAACGGAACCCGGGCAGGACTCGACTTCCAGCCAGATGGCTGCCCTCCCGAGTTCAGACCCACGGCCGCCTGTCACAGCCTGTGCTGGCGGATGAGTTGGTCACCCCAGGTCAACAGCATGGCCTTATCTGTGAAGGACGGCGAAGCCCGTGGGCCTCCCCAGCTCCTGGGGCCTCCGGAGCTGATGTCTGTAAAATGCAGAGGACGAGCTGGCCACCTCCTGTGTGCGAGTGGACAGTGGCCATCACAGGGAGCCCACTGTGTGCAAGGCAGCCCAGCGTCCCCTCCTTCTCCCCAGCGGCCCCTGCGGCCTGGCCCTCCCCTTGGCGTGACCCCTGGGGTGGGCGCCTCCACCTCGGCCTCCCCCATCTGCGAGCCCCTCCCGTGCCCTCCCCGCCCGAGGGCAGCCGTCAGGTCACGGGGTCACCTGTCGTCAGCAGGTGAGGAGTCATTAGAGGGACCGAGCCGTGAACAAATGGTCACATTCAACCGCTGCCTCCTGGATTTCAGAAACGGAGGCAGCGCTGTCCCGAGGCGCCACCAGACAGCCCGCTCCCCTGCTAGAGTCCAGGAAGTGTCCCGGCCTCGGGCCTCGCAGAAGGAGCAGAGTGTCAGCCCTGCCTCAGGGACACCGAGGGTCCAGCTCATCGTCATCGTCATTTTGGGTCCCCCTCCCCTTTTTCCGCCCCCTGCTGCTGGGCCAGGCCACCCCCCCAGGCTGTCCACCTCTTCAGATACTCGGAAACGTCCCCGAGGTCCCCAGTCTCGGTCACGGATAAGCCCAGCTGCACAGATTTAGCTCCTTAATCTTCCTCGTCAGTTAATCCCCCAAACCTTTAATCATTTTCCTCGACTGAGATTCAAATGAGGCGCGCGTCCGGGCTCCCACCGTCCCTGGGCTGCACCCCGGGGACGGGCTGTCGCGCCCACAGCGTCCGTCTCTGCAGGGAGGGTGCTCTGCTGCGATCCCGGTGCCGAGCTCTGGAGGTGTCCTGCCCACAGGCAGGAGGACCAGCTGCCCCCCGTGAGTTCCCTGAAGCCGACACACGTGGACGCACCCTCCCTCCCTGGGACCAGCTGCCGCCAGCTGCCCTGGGAGATGGGAGGGGACAAAAGAGCTTCATGGAGACCAGGGGTTCGCGTCCCCGGGGCTGGTGCTCCTTGGGCCAGCGTCCCACGGGGACGCGTCCTGGGGTGTCTGGGGACCAGTAAGTGGACGCAGGGGACGGCCGCAGGTGAGACCTGGCGCTACAGTACTTGGTGCTGGTGAAGTCGGTTGCCGCTGTCATCGGTGCTCGCTGGGGACGTTCAGGACAAGGCTGCAGAGAGCTGAGAGAGCCCTGGGCTGTGGGGTGGGCTCAGAACCTGGCCCATGTGACTCCAGAGCCGGGGCTGGTCCCCGACCCTGGCTCATCCTGACCGAAGGGTGCAGGGGCGCCTGCAGATGGGCACCGCGAGGGGCACCCACCGCCCATCTGGGCCTGGAAGACGGCCAGGGCCAGGCCTCGGGGCTTGAGGCTGCTGCCTCCAAGGAGGACACAGTCCCTTGACCCAGCAGCCCCCAGGGTCACAGTGGGTGGCGGTGGGCCCCTCCTGGGTCCCCAGGCAGCGGGCGCCATGGACCCAGGGCTCCTGGGGCGTCGCTGGGCACTCCGGTCAGAGGTCACAGCCTCCCGGCAGCCCAGGTCGGGTCAAGCCGGTCTCCCTCTTCCTGACCGTGAGGACCTTGTCACCTGAGTGCCACCAGGTGGCTGCTCCTCTGTTCATAGGAAGAGCTTCAAGGTCACAGAGCCCAGCGGGGTCGGGAGCAGGGCCGTCCACCCAGCAGCCCGCGTCCCGTCCCCCTCGGCCTCACCTGCAGCCCGCCAGTCATCTCCGTCCCTCTGGTGCCCAGGTGCCAGGCAACCCCTGAGCCCCGCCTTCTCCTGCCCCCTCAGCCTCCGCCTCAGCCCCCGACTGCCTGCGGGTGACCCTGCGGGTGACCCCTACGGTCCTCCAGGCGTCTCCTCCGCGGGCGAGGGCAGCCTTCAGCCGGGCGGGGTCCTCGCCCTCAGCCTCGCTATCTTCCTTCCACGCACATGGCCCCGTGTCCTTGTCACCCTTGGTTTGATGTCACTTGTCCTCATAGAGCAGAACCAGGACCATGTGCTCTGGTCACGGAGAGCCCCGCGGACAGGGCAGCCACGCAGCAGGCCCTTCCTGCCCGCGGCCCTGGAGGCGGCAGTCCACACAGAGGCCAGAGATCCAGCCCCGAGAGGGTCTCTTCCTGGCCGGCAGCCTGCTGGCTGGGGGGTGGGGAAGAGGGGACACTCTGGGCTCCCGTCCTGTTCTTAGGGGGACACTAATGTCCCAGACTCACTGCACCACCTCAGGAGCCCTCCAACACCCACCCACCAAATGCCATCACACCAGGCTGGGGCTTCCACACGGGAACTTGGGGACACCCGTCACGGAATCCAGGCAGGCCACAGCGTGCCCCCGGGGACCCCCATCCTGCCCCTAAGTGGCACTCAGAGTTGGTGAATGAATAAGAAAATGACAGTCCTAGGACATGGGATCTGGGCTCCCTCCTAGATCTGAGAGGAGCCCACAGCTCACCTGTGTCCCCAGAGGTCCTGGGGACCAAGAGGAGGCCGGGTGGGCGGCCCTTCCGTGAGACTCTGGGGCTTTGCCAACAGTGGCCCAGCCCGTGGCCCAGCTGTGGCTTGCGAGGGGACGACTGCTTTTTCTGAAACATGAAAATAATTTTTTTTTCCAAAAAAAGAAAAAAGTCACATTGAACCATTCTGGTCACCTGGCCATAAAACGGCCCCCCGGGTTGGGTCCCCGCTGTGAAATACGACTGCGAGGGGATCTGGAGCCAGGAGAGGCTCCCGCGCATTTAGATCCCCACCTCGGAGACGCGGCTGGCTGGTCAGGTCGCCCTGAGATGCGGTCCTGGGCTGGCGTGTGCCCGGGAAATGTGGCCTTTGATTAGACCACCCAGAGCAGGCGGGCGCTCGCGGGGACGGGGACTTCCACGCGGCCTCCCTAGAAAAAAACAGATGTGCGGAGAGGAAGTGGAAGTGCCCAGGGAAATTAATAACGGTGACGTCGGGGGCTTCCCGGAGGTTGTCGGCCACAGGGAGGGCGGGAAGATGGTGGCCCTCACTGGGCGAGGGGTGGCCACAGCAGGAGAAGGTGTGCCCGAGGTCCAGCTGCGGCTGAGTGCCCACGGGGGGTTCGTCCGTGGGACACCCCTCCCTGCTGTAGCCTCTCTGTTCCCCAGGGAAGGTGACGTCACAGTGGTCCCCATGGACGGGGGGCTGGGAGGCGCAGGGAAGTGAAGTCACCTACTACAGGATGCAGGCCGAGAAGGGTCCCTGTGACTTGATCGGGGTCATCTGGCCTCAAGCCTCGTCCCTCACCACTGCCCTTTGGTTGACCACGTGGCTGCCACGTGGTCTACAGTGCTGGACCGTGTGGCCCTGCAGAGCTGCTGCTGCAGGAGCCAGGGGTGGGGACCCCTGTGAGTCAGAGACAGGCCACGCTGCCCCAGGAGACCCCCAGCGAGGACCCGGGCAGAGAATCCCAAGTTCAGAGCCGGGGCCCTGGGGGCCAGCTGGGTCCATCCCCCATAAACAGGAAGCTCTCGCCCAGGGCTGGGCAGGGGCAGGCTCAAGGCCACCCAGCAGGGCGCCTGTAGGCCAGCCCTAGGCGCCAGAGTGGCCGAGCCTGAGACAGGGGTGTCCCTCTGCTGTGCAGGTCTCTGTGTCTCTGTGTCCCTGTGTCTCTGTGTCCCTGTGTCTCTGTGTCTCTGTGTCCCTGTGTCCCTGTGTCCCTGTGTCCCTGTGTCCCTGTGTCCCTGTGTCTCTGTGTCCCTGTGTCCCTGTGTCTCTCTCTAAAGGGGCAAAAACTTTGGACGCTGCCTTGGGAGAGCGAGTGGAAGCAGAGCCGGGTCCCCCCACTCTCTTAGTGAGGCCGAGAGCTGGCCATCCACGGCCTCTTCCCAGATGGAGCCCCCTGTTCCCCGGGCACTGGTCATAGCTGTCCACTGTCCAGGAGCTGCCCTTGAAGGCCACCTGACCTGAAGTCACAGGCCCCAGGCAGAGCCTGCAGGATGACCAGGAGCTCCTGAGGTCAGGGCCACGCGGCAGGCTCAGCTCTGCCCAGGGCTCCCCGTGCGGCCAGCCCGCCCCCTGCCAGGACACCCCTCCCTGCCCCGTGGCCTGCACCCAGCCCTCTGCCCCGGGGTGTCCCTGACGCCCCTCTTCAGCAGACGCTCCTCGCCTCCCCGACCTTAGCTCTCATCTGTGGAATGGGGTCCTGCCACCCGCCCAGGGGCCTTCAGAGACGAGCGTGTCCTTGTGCGTGTGGTGCACGGGAGGTGGCCGGCTGGCTGCGGGCACACGGTGCGCCCCAGCCTTCCTAAAGCCCCCGATGAGCCGTCCTGAGCTGAGGAGGGCACTGAGAGGCCATTTCCCTCTCCTCCTGTCACCTGCCGAGTGGGCCCAGGGGACTGTCCTGTGGGGTCCCTGCAGCACCCGCCCAGCCGTGGCAGGGCCCTGGGGGTGCTCCCAGAACCAGCTCTGGTCCCCGTCACTTCCCCTGGCGTGGGTGCTCGCGAGGGCCCCGGGAGGCGGGCAGCAGCCCTTATCTCTCCAGAGCCAGAGACTGGCCGGCCCTTATCAGGGATTTAAGCTTGTAAAACACGGCAGCTATCGCGCCATCTCGGGGCTCGCGTTCTCAGCGGGCGCAGCCTGGCCGTCTGGGCCTGCGATTCAGGAGAGCCGGGGACCGGGCCGGCGGCAGCAAATCCCCTGGGGATCCTGAGGACACGGGCCAGCCCACCAGGGGTCCAGCCGGCGGCCTCCCTCCTCTCCTACCTCCCAGGCCAGTGAGGCCTCCCGTTCTCCGCCACTCTCACCACCTCTCCCCCGCCAGGCTTCAGCCGGCAGGAGAGCCTGGTCGTTCCCAGCCTTCGCTTTGGGGCCAAGCGAGGTGGGAGAGGACCCTCGGCCTCTCATCTACCAGCCGAGAATCCCTAGCAGAGCCGCCAAGGGCCCGT
Organism: Callospermophilus lateralis; assembly: GCF_048772815.1. Lineage (NCBI taxonomy): Eukaryota > Metazoa > Chordata > Mammalia > Rodentia > Sciuridae > Callospermophilus > Callospermophilus lateralis. Next base: position 131,987,817 of record NC_135311.1, on the reverse strand, counting down.
TTCCTGCCCCCATGGGGTGCTGGCCATGCTGAGCAGGGTGCAGCGGCCTGGGCTGCTCCCCGGCATGCGGTGGCTTCTCCCGGGGCACCGCTGAGCCCTCTGCGTCCTGCGGGCTCCTCATCACGGAATGGCTGCAAAGACGGGTCTGGAAAGTTCCCGCATCCCCGAGACCCTAGAACGGCACCTGGGGCACAATCAGCACCCCACGGTGCTGGTGTCATCTCTGTCCCCACCGGCTGTCCCCAAGGGGCCTGTCCTGTGGCTGCCTTGTGCCACAGCGGCCGCCCCTGGTCTGCAGCTGGCACTGAGCACCCGTGATGCCCGGCCCCTGGACTGGGACCACAGGTTCACCTGAGCCGGGCACCGGGGAGTGGAGGGTGGTCAGGAGCCCGGCTGGGCCCCTGCAGGACTGTCCCTGGACTCAGCGTGGACTCAGCCTGGGCTCCCGAACTCCAGCTGCCATTTTGATTTTCTTCTGCCAAAAACTTGGGGTGCTGCCCCTCTGGAGCCTCGTGGAGGTGCCCAGGGAGCCAGATGTGGCGTCTTGAGGAACAGGAAGCCGGGGAGCAGCTCAGTCATCAGAGGGGCACCAGGAACGGGAGGAGGGGACGGCGACCCTCCTTCAGGGCCCCAGAGGGCGGCAGTGCCACGTCCCCCACCAGGAAGCTGGACAGGTCCCTGAGGCCGGGGACAGGCAGGGAGGGCAGCCAGGAGGAGGGCACTGGACACGGAGAGCCAAGGGCGGGGTGGGGCCAGGACAACAGGCAGAGGGACACAGACCCTCGTGGGGAAGAGCTGGCCTGCCCAGGGTGGAGGAGCTGTGGTCAGGGCAGCTCTCAGCTGGACCCTGGGGACTGACTCAGAGTCTAACCCAAGGGAGGCTTGAGGGAGGAGGACGTGACCTGGCGGGGTTCGGTCTATTGCACTTACGTAAAAGTGACGTCCCCCGCCGTGCAGCCAGCTGAAGGGGAAGGGAGTTTCCTGCATGTGCGCGTGTGCAGGCACGCGGGTGTGTATGTGTGCACGCATGTGGGTGTGCACCGGTGTGTATGTGTGCACATGTATGAATGTGCACGTGTGCGTGTGTGTGTGCACATGTATGAGCGCGTGTGTGCGCGTCCCTGGGAGCCGCAGTTTAGAAGACGTCTAGGAACCAGGAAGAGGTTGGCCCCGGCCGTGTCTGAGGCCCCTGGAGCCCGAGAGTCTGTGAAGACCCGGCCTCTGGTTGTGCCCGAGTCCCTGAGGGCCAGGGCCTGCGTTTAGCAGGAGGCACCGTGTGGACGGGGCGGGCGGGAGGGACAGTGCGGCCACAGCGGGCGGGAGCAGCGGGATTCCCGCTGGTTCAGAGCAGAGGGTGCTGCAGGGCAGGAGGGGTGGCCACCGTGTCCTCCTGATGCCTCACGCTCCTGGGGCGCCGACCCGACCTCAGACCGCGCCTCAGATGGCGCCTGTGCTCCGCCCTGTGCAGCGCCATGGCGGGGTCAGCTGTGGGGACTGCAGTGCGCTCCCGCCAGGCTCCTCTCCCAGGCCTGGGGCTGCTGGCACTCCTCGGCCACGTGGGCTGGTGGCCTCTGGCTCCCACCCCTGCCCTGCTGTCCCATGCCGTCCTCTGCCTGTGTGCGTCCGGGTCTCCGTCTGACTCAGGGCCCACAGCTCCTGGCCTTACCTGATGACGTCTGCCAAAGTCCTCGTCCCAAATAAGGCCATATCCCAATGCTGCAGGTGGACGTGGCTCGGGCCACTGGTCACCCTGTAGAAACGCTCTCTGAGGGGCGGCCACGCTGTGATTTCACAGGTCCCAGAGGGCTAAGCAAGCTCCCGAAGGCCGCAGGCCGGGTGGACAGACCTGGCCCCTACCAGGGGCCCCTGAGATGGGAGGCCAGTGGCCCCGCAGCACTACCCTGGGACAGGGCAGCACTGGGGCGCTGGGCCCACGCCCTGGGGAGGGAGGTCAGCTGGAAAGAGGACCAGGACAGACCCGGCCCAGCCCCAGGAGGGCAGGGACCAGGGAGCCCAGCCCGGAGCCTGGGAGGGGGCAGAGGCCCCAGGAGGTGGCAGCCCAGTGGGGACGGGGAAGGAGAAGGAAGGTCACTGTGGTGGAGCCGGCGACGGGGCAGGTCCTCCAGGCAGAGCCGGAGCTCAGGCCCACAGGGATGGAGGCAGCCGGGGCGAGTGATGAGGTCCAGCTACGGAGGCCAGGACTCTGTCCCTTGAGGCAGAACCAGGGTGGGAGGAGGCCTGGGCATGTTGGAAGCAGGGACTGAACGTGGTCCATCCTGTTAGAGAGCGGAGCAGGGGGTGGGGCTGGAGGCAGGGAGGCTGAGGAGGAGGCTGCTTCACAACCCAGATGCGGTGGGTCGGTGGCTTGGGGAGCCGAGAGCTCGGGGGCCACTGAATCCCACCCGGGGGGTGGGGGGTACAGAACTGCAGGACGCCCTGCGACCTCATGACGGGAGGAAAGGCCAGGCCTTAGATCCCCGAGTCCCAGCCACGGGGACTGGGGGATCCAGGTGCAGGGGTGTGACACAGCCACTGAGGTGTCGGCGGGAGCCTAAGGTCTGTGCTCACAGCCAAGCTCCTTGGGGACGTCTGTGCAGTGCTCTATGTGACCTCAGTCAGCCAAGCAACAGCCCCAGGAGGTGGCACCCTGATCGTCCCCATGTGACGTGAAGAAACAGAGGGTCCGAGACGGGAAATGAGTGGCCCAAGGTCACACCCTGGGCAGCGGCACCTGAACACCTGTTCTCCTGCCTCCTAGGCCTGGGCTGGTGCCACCACCCCGGCAACGCCCAGGACACCGAGGCCTCTGGGAAGACAGCCCCCTGCCCGCGCTGAGCGGGAGAGCCCGCCACGCCCCGTCCCCGTCCCCGTCCCCGTCCCCATCCCCGACCCCGGCTTCCTCCTGTTCCCTGGTTTCCCGGCACCAGGCGTATATATACTTTCTCTAATCGGCCTGGCGGCTGATGGTATCTGGCTTCGCTAGAGAGCGAAAGAGACTTTGTGTCAAATGCTGAAAAATGACTTTTCAGGCAGCCTGTGTCTCCTGAAGGAGGGACGTGCTCCGAGCATACAAATCACTCAGCGCCCGGGCGTCTCGGTGCGAGGAGGGAGTGTGTTTGGATTGCTAAAACCACTCCCGTCCCTTCCCAAGGTCACGGGCGGCAACCCATCCTCGTCAGCACCCGGAGGACAGAGAGGCCTGGAGCCTGGAGCCGAGCGGTGGGCGGAGAGAGGGCAGCTGTCCTGGGGCCGCAGGCCCAGGGCCGTCCCCCGGAGGCAGGACGTGTGAGAGCCCAGGAGGAAGGCTGGCCTCAGAGTCTAGGCCTCCCTCGGCCGACAGCAGGCTGTGTGACCTTGGACAAGTTCCTGAACTTTTCTGGGCCTTGGGAATCCCCCTCGGTGATGACCGTCCCTCAACTTCTATCTTCAGCCAAGCCACTTGTTCAGTCGGATGTTCTGATAACCGGACCCTCGGAGGTCCAGGTATTTTGAATAAAAGGTCCCCCATGGCAGAATCCTGTGCATCGCAGGTGGAGAGAGAGTAGGGGGCCTGGGAAGAGAGTGGACTTCAGAGCACACCATACCTCAATGGCTGGGTGACCCTGGGTAAGTGGCTTAACCACTCTGAGCCTCAGTGTCCTCACCTAAGGAAATAACTAGGGACGGGTGTCATGGGGAAAGCCAAGGCTTAGAAAGACTCCTGGCACACGGGGACATTCCCAGATGTGTCACCTCTTGCATTGACTGTGTCTTAGCTACAGTGACGAGGCGTGTCTCCTGCTCTCCCCACGCCTTGGTCTGCTGCTTCATATGTAAAGAGCAGGGTGGGCACAGTGGCCTGTAATCCCAGGGACTCAGGAGGCTGAGGCAGGAGGGTCTCGAGTTTGAGTTCAGCCGGGTGGTCAGGGCTCCTGGTCCAACTCCCAGTACCACACACACAAAAAAAAGGTGGAGGGTTTAACCCCTAAGTGCTCCCGCCTGGTGTGCAGGAGACGCCCAACACTGCGGACGGTTTTCTGGCTGTTTGTAAAAATACTTTAACGGAAAGTTCAGTTTCGACTTCCCCGAGTTACGTCAGGTTGCGCCTGGTGGAGCCTCTCTGAGGGACGTCGGGTTGACTAGAACGTTCTCTGCTCCAAGGAGCCAGGATGGGGTCCTCTTACCTAAGGACGAGCCCCCTGGAGGCCAGACTTGGGGAGCAGGCCCCGTCCAGTCCAGGCCAGAGGGCGTCCACCTCAGATGGCAGCTTGGCTCCCAGGGACAGTGTCCCTGCCACCCACCCGCCCCTGGGGGACACTCACTGCTCTCTGGGGCACCGTGGGCTGGGAGGGCGGCCCCCGTCCGTGCAGGGGGGAGAGCCGCTGCTTCAGCATGTGGGACAGACTCGCGGGCTGCAGGGGGATGGCCTCCGTCACCCGAGTCCCCGTTCTCATTCCTGGCTGTGAAACACAGAAGCCGCGCAGCCCGCCTCGGGGACACAGACGGTCCAGCTTGCTGTGGCAAAACCGTCAGGCTCCTGTGCCCAGGACCAAGAGAGAGGCCAGCGGCCACAGAGAGAGCCCTGAGCTCTGCACCAGCAGAACACGGCCCTGGGCTCGTCACCTGGTAGCTGGTGGCTGCGGTTCTGTCACCCCCCCACACACACAGATTCTAGAGACAAAGGTTTAGGTTGTTCCAAAGCAGGGGCTGGTGCGTGGCAGGTCTGTGGGACAGGCCGGTGGCCTGCTGGGACCCTGAGGAGGTGGCCTCTGCCCTCACTTTCCTGGTCCCCTTGTGCAGGGTCAGACTCCAGCTGAGGTCCTTGTGCCTGTAGAGGAGGCACAAGAGCCAGACGGTGGCTTCTGAGGCAGAGCTCTGTAATCGCAGGCCTTGAGGGCACCCTGTGCGGGGATAGCGGGGACAGCGGGGACAGGGCAGGGCCCAGCATCCGGGGGACTGGCACAGGACAGAGGCACAGCCACCCAAGCAGGCCCTGTGGGACCGCGCTGCTGTGTCCTTTGGGCCACGGCTGCTGGCTTCCTGCCCCAGGGGCCTGCGGTGCGTTTTGGGGGTGCTGGGGGGCCACCTGTGCCCTGGGTGGGATGGAGCCCGGGGACTCAGCCTCGTCCCCCTCCTGGGTCACGGGGCCGACTCCATTCAGTCTCCTCCGGCCGCCACGGGGTGAGCCTCTGGGACACCGTCAACAGTGGACACTGTTCAGGGCCCTGGGCCTGGTGGGCTCAGCCCCGGGGAGCCTGGCCCCTGCTCCTCGGTGGGGTCTCTGAGATCAAGGTGCCGGTGGGTGGGGGTGCGCTGTCCTGGAGTCCTGTGAAGGAGGCTCTGGGGCCAGGACGGTCCTTGGCGTCCCACTCTGGCCTCGGCCTCTGCGTGTCTCCGGCCGCATCTCCCTCTCCGTCCACGGACCCTTCAGCTCCCTCCCACCTCCACCCACGGTCTGCAAGGACCCTCTTAAACAAGGCCACCCTGGCAGGTGCGGGGTCAGGACCTGGCCATACCTTTGCCACCATCTGGCTGTGCCATCCTGGTCAGGGCCCTCTGCCGTGCTGTGGCCGCGGGCAGCAGCCGGCCACCCAGGTCCCCTGCTTGGAGATCCAGGTGTCCTGCTCCTCTGTTCCCCCTCAGCCCTGGTGGGGGGACTCTCGCTCCCCCTGCCCTGCGCCAGGCTGGGAGTGTGAACAGAGAACAGTGTCCACTCGGAGCCATGGCCACTCGAGAGACGAGCGTTGACAGAGGAAAGATGGAGCGTCCCTTCCCTGATAAGGGAATCCAGAGCAGGCAGCTCTCAAGGGACCAGCTGAGCCGAGGCTTGAGATTAAATCAAGGCCTCGGGGCTGCGGGACGGAGTCCTCACCCGGGCAGGATGGGCCAGGGCCCCTGAGCCTGGTCAGCAGCCCCGTGGCCAGGCTGAGGCTGGCTGACACGCAGAGGGGCACCGGGGAGCCAGGTTGTGGGTCATGGAGGTGGCGGGGTCCGAACCGCGGCTGAAGGCTAATCCGACAGCAAATGCCCCTGAGGTTCTTGCCAACGGGGACGCTCTGCCACCGAGGGGCCCGGTTACGACAGGGACAGCAGGGATCCGGAGACGTCTGTCAACCAGGAATTTCCCAGAAGGACCTTCGGCCTCTCTGGGCAGACCTGGTCCCAGCCCTGGTCCAGTCCCTTCTTGGCCATGGTGGTGGACATCAGACGTGACCCCACTGTTCCTCTCAGAGAGACAGCAAGGGGCAGGTATCGCTGGCCTCGCCCTCGTCACCCTGCCCTGGGGCGGAGCCTGCCCTTCCCTGTCCCTCCGCACTGTCCAGGTGTCAGCTTTGACGTCCAAGAGTGAGCAGGGGGAGGGCCTTGGAGGACCAGGCTTCTGCTTCCCCTGAAAGTGGGATCCTTCCTACCTGTCCCCCGTCGTGGCCAGACCCACCTGCGGCCGAGCCAGGGAGTGAACCCGTGGCCCGCACACTCCTCCCTCCCGTCCTCCCCTCGCCCTGCTCACCCCGAGACTGGCCTGCTTCGGTCAGGAGGCTCCGAGCACTTGGGAAATGCCGTGCTGCCTCCCGCTGGCTGCCCACCCTGCCTCCCGGGGCCTCCCCGTGTACATTCTGGAGAGGACGTGAGGTTCTCTCCTGCACTTCCCTAATGTCAGGCCCACGATGGGGGTAAGCTGTGAGCGCCCACCACCGGCCTCCACACGCTCAGAGGAGATGAGCGAGGCGGCTCCGCTCCCTGCTGCCGGGCAGTGGGCACGGGCACGTGGGGGGTCCACGCTCCCAGGCGCCTCTGTGTCTTCCCTCGGCTGATCCAGGGCCCCCCTTCCACGCCTCAGTCACTGCATCTATTTCTCCGGCAGCCACAGAGGGCATGGCCTTGTCACCCCAGGGAGAGGTGCCGGGACCACACTAGATGCTCTAGAGAAGGAGGGGCGTTGGGAGAGGCCAGCGTGTGGGGGCTGGGGGGACAGGGGAATGTGGACACCCCTGAGCCCTGGGCAGGTGACCGGGCTTTCTCTAGGGGGCCCGTGTTACCAAGGGACAGCTTCCTTGTCAGCTCGTTTTACCGGAGACTTGTGCTCCTTCCCGCTGACCCACTTGTTTTGAGACGAAGTCATGAGCGGCTCCAGGGCCTCCAGCAAGAAGCAGGTCCATCTCCCCCGCTGCAGCTCCAGAGCAGGGCCGGCCGGCTTCCCCTGGGCCCTTGTGAAAGGGCGTCTGGGTTCCCTTGAATCTGCAGGAGGCACGATCATTAGTCAGCTTTCCGTCACTGCAACAAAATACCTGAGGCCAGTAACTTAAAAAGAGGAAAGAGGGCGGGGGCTGGGGCTCAGCGGTAGAGCGCGTGCCTTGCATGTGTGCGAGACCCTGGTTCCATCCTCAGCACCACACAAAGTAAATAAGTGAAATAAAGGTGTCGTGTCCAGCTACGACTAAAAAATAAATATTAAAAAAAGAGGAAAGAATTATTTTGACGTGTGGCTTCAGAGGCCTGAGTCCCTGGTCACTCTGAACCTATGACGAGGCTGAACATGGTGGCCGGGCGTGTGTGGGGTCACACCGTGGTGTTGAGGGGGCAGAGAGAGGGAGACTTGGGTCCCAGTACCCCCTGGGGGGGGTTGGGGCTTTCTTCCCAAGGCGCCACCCGGAGCAGTTTGACCTCTTCCACCAGCTGGGACACCCTCAACCCAGGGCCTGGGGGGACGTGAAAGATCCGCACCGTGACCTGAGTTCACAGGCCAGAGCAGCAGTGGCCGTGGGAAGGAGGCCGCAGTCCTGCCTCCAGCACTGACCCCTCCTAAGGCCCAGGTCAGCCCTCTCCCCGAAAAGGGCCAGATGGTGAGCACTTGGGGCTTTGCAGGGCATGAGGCGGAAGTGGAGCCGTCACGTGGGCACTTATATAATCACTTACAACGTGACCCTCTGCGAATGGAAACCCCCCTCGCTGGCGGCCAGAGGGAGTCCAAGAGGGAGGCTGGGCGCTGCTCCGGCCTCGCTTCCCTCCGGGTGCTCTGGGGCTTCCACAGGGGGCGGACAGTGCCTGGCGGCCTCAGCAGGGGGAAACTGAGCACAGAGGGGTGCACTGGCCTGCCAAGGTCACAGGCCAAGGTCACGGGCTAGTCCCTGCTCCCAGCTACTGTGGAGCGTCTTGTTGTGGTCACTGCCGCTGCCAGCGCACTCCCAGGGGTCCCGAGGATCCTAAGAGCCGTCCTGGGCCGTCCCCCAGCGCAGTGCCGGCCGACCTTCCTCACTGAGGCGCCGAGTGCGCCCCGGGGTTATTGGGCCCCGCTAACCGCCCCGATGCCCCTGGCCTGGGCCTGCTGGTGTGGCATCTCTGAGTGCAGCTCCAGGGGGAGGGGGAGGGGAGAGGCCCGGGACGCCTGGGTGGAGCAGCAGGACAGGTGGTGACAGGTTAGTCACCCTGGGCGCCCGAGAGCTGGTTCTCCAGTCCTGAAAAGAGAGGTTTGGGTTAGAGCAGAATCATCCAAAAAAACACGATGAATGCAGTCCACCCCCAGGTCACCGGCTGGTGTCCGCGCAGAGGCAGGGGGATGACGGAGTGCACCGCTCGGGGCTGCCCCTGCCGCCTGTTGAGCTGGAGACCTTTGACCTGTGAGGGACTGTCCTTCAGTGGGGCAGAGGTCCCCGCAGCTCAGACCTCCTTTGAAGTGGATGAGGCTGGAGCCTCGGGCCCTGGGAGGACTTCCAGAAGTCCCTTGTCCCCTGCTGGCCGGCGCAGTTTTAGATGGTTACTGCACAGGGCGCCACTGTCACGGTTGTTACGTGGCGTGAGGGAGGGTGACAGAGTCCTGCTGAAAAGTCAGGGAGAAGGAGGGGGATTGTAACCTCCAGCCAGGGCCTCCCCCGGCCTCGGGGGACTCCGTCTCCTGTACGATGGCGCACGTTGGTCTCTGTTTTCTACAGTCGACTTGCTGTTCCTGAGGTCACCAAGGAGGGACGTCGCTGGAGGTAGAGCTCAAGGACAGGGAGGCCCGCCTCCACCTCCAGAGCCGCGTGGGCAGCGGCCGGCTCCTCTCCCGGGTGTGACATTCGTCATCCTGGTGGCTCCCTCTTATCTGCTGACAAGAAGAAAGACGGAGAAGGAGCGCCGAGCCAGCGGCCCCCGCGGGCACCTGACTCAAGCCGACCGTCCTGAAGGGAGGTGACCGCAGGCCCGGCCTGGCTTTGGGAGCCAACGAGACGCCTGTCCTCTGGGCGGGGGACACCACCCGGGCATCTGGATTCCGAGCTCAGCTGAGACCCCGAGTCCCCTGGGATTCTGGGGGGAGCTGGTCAAGGTTGGGGCTCAAGGTGACCTTCACAGAGGACTCTGTGGAACCCACCTGCCTTCAGACGTCAGAGAAACCATGAGTGATGACCGTCAAGGCTGGCGGGACGGCGGACAGTCCCGCCTTGGGGTTCTTCAAAGCCACGCTCCGCCAGACGACGGGCTTTAATGTGGAGAATGCGCGTGTGGGTTTGTCATTTTCAATAAGCGGCAGGCTCCGAGCTCAGTGCCGAGTTCACCAGAGACGCGGTAACTGTCAGCTGGTCCCACATCCGTTCCCAGAGCTGGGGACACTGCCGTGAACACAGCAGACAGTCTGTCCCTCCCGGGGCCGCCGTTCTCGTTTGCGGGTAGAAGTGTGTGTATAATTAGCAGTGAACAGCAGATAAATTCAAAGTAGAGTTTCAGGCAGGGAAACTGCAATTAAAAATAAAGCAAAATAAAGCAAAGTGTAGGGAGAGAGAAGTTAGGGGACATCTTTCGACTCGGTGGTCAAGGCCTCTGTGGGATGGAAGCAGTGTGCGTAGCTGGGGCAAGGGTGTTCCAGGAAGGGGAAATGGTGCGTGCAAAGGCCCTGAGGTAGGAATGAGCTGGGGTGGTTTGGGGAAGAGCCAAGGGGTGGATGTGGCTGGACAGGAGTGAGCCACAGCAGTGATGAGGGATTGGATTGACAGCGGCTGTCCTGTGGCTCTGGCTTCCAGATCATGACAAAGACTTCAGCTCTCCCTGTTCAATGTGATGTGAGCTACTCAAGGCTTAGAGCAGGGGAGTGGCATGGTCAGATTGAGGCCTCAGAAGACCACCGCCTCCCCAGATAAACGGTTGTATTGGTTAGCTATTGCTGCGTAACAAATCACAACACTTGGCAGTTTCAAAGGGCACTTGTCTGAAGGTCAGAGATCTGGATGGGCTGCCCTTAGGTGTCTGCTCCAGGCCTCACGAGGTCAGAATCAAGGCGTTATCTTACTGGGCTCTCCTCTGGAGGTTCTGAGCAAGAATCTACTTGCAAACCCATTCAGGTGGCTGCAGAACTCAGATCCTGGTGGGTGTAAGACCAAGGTACCTGTTTCCTTGCTGACCGTCCAGGGGTCGCTCTGTTGTGCAGCCTGCCCACATGCCTTCTTCAGTGTCCAGGGGGTGCAGGCTGAGGTCCAGCTTGGACACTGAATCCATCTGACCCCTTCTTCTGTCCCCGGACAGAGAAGGGGCCTCACTTTTCGAAGGCCCTGGTACCTGCATCTGGCCCTCTAAATGTGGCACAGACGGGGTGCCCAGCACGACTGGGCAATGTCTCCCCAGAGCCAGGCGTCCTGGGGGAGGCGTGGGGCGAGCGTGGGGTCCGCACCCGCCCACCTCGGCACTGAGAGCCCCTTGCAGGTAGTCGCTTAGTTATGTGTGGACGTTTCTCTCACTGGAGCATGGAAATGCAGAGTGGCAGAGTCAAGGTGACAGTCCCTACACCTGCAGCACTTTCAAAGAGCATTTATTAAGCACTTCTGAATTCCTACGGGTGCTGTGCATTAATTATCAAGGATAAAAGCCCTGGTATCTTGCACCCCCAGGCAGCTGAGGCAGATGGTGCGCAGACCAAGCGCAGGTGCCCCTCGGTCTCCGCAGGGGTCTTCTCACCGCGGAGGCTGCCTCCCTTCTACGAAATCGTGCAGTCGCTGCACAGGACCTGCGCATGACCTGCTGTATGCTTCACGTCGTCTAGAGTCTACTCCAGTCCCTACTGCTGCATGCGCGCTCTGTGAAGCGCTGTTACTCTGAATTATGCAGGAACTGACTGGAAAAGCAGCTCCGTGTCCAGCGCAGACGCGGCTCTCAGAGGCCGGACGCAGGGCATGTCAACAGCAATGTCGCTTCTTCACATATTTCCAGTCTGCAGCCGGTTGAACCTGCAGATGCGGAGCCCGGGCTGGGGAAGACTGTCTTAGATCTGGTGAGATCCAAGGCAGCTGTGCGGAAGGGTGGGACAGCCGGAAGAGTCCCGCAGGGCTGTGAGCTGTGCACCACTGTCCCGGGACCAAGGCACGGCACTCTCGGGGCCTGGCTCAGCGACCCGCGGGTGTGGCCTGCACATCTGTCTGGTGAATGTACACGTGACTGAATGCATGGGCCTCGGTTCTCCTGCCTGTAAAACAGAGGTACTGGCCTCCCTTAGGCTCATGGGAGGATCAGCCACGGGAGGGCACATCCCCTTATTAAAAAGCAGAATAGCTCCAAGTGTCCATGTCATTATTTTGTATGGGTGGCACTGGGGATTGAATCCAGGGGTGCTCTACCACTGAGCCACATCCCCAGCCCTTTTTAAATTTTTTTATTTTGAGACAGATTCTCACTAAGTTGCTGAGGTTGGCCTCAAACTTTTGATCCTCCTGCCTCAGCCTCCTGACTTGCTGGGATTACAAAGCATGGGCCACTTCAGTGACATTATTTTGAGGAGCGGCAGGGATTGGTTTTGACATGGCCCTGGGAGAGCCATGTCAGTAGGGCATTCATATCAAAGGCAAATAAGTGACCAATGGGGATGTTTCCCTAAGGGAGGGGTCGGCCATAGATAGATGTCCCTTGAGGGCCCCTGGGTAGCAGGGAAGGGGTTGGGGAGCACAAGGAGACCTTCACCTCCATGACCCAGCTGAGGGTCTCCCCCCAGAGCTGGCTGAGAGCAGAGTTCCTCTCCCTTGGGAAAGGAGGTGACACCAATCCGGCCACTCCCCCTCGGCTCAGGGTCCCTTGGCTTGGGAGTAACCGTCCAATGACAATAATAGACGTTATTCATAATGGCCCCCAACTAAATGTCCCTCCGTGATGGCATGGACAGACAGATTGGGTCATTTCACAGGACGGAATTTTACCCAGGAAACATTTTTTTTTAAAAAAAATCCAAACTATTGATGAACACAACGGAGACGAAATGTCCAGAACACGGTGTTGAGAAGGTGTAGCTGGACACCCAGGGGCACCTGCTGTGGGGGACCACCTCTACGGGGGCCCAGGGAAGCAATGCCATCGTGAGGAGCCAGAGTAGAGGTGATCCTTGCCATCGGTGGTGGCCACTGGTGGGCTACAGGGAACCCCCTCGGGTCCTGGGAATACTCTGTGTCGTCCCCTGGCGGCCACCCGCGGGCGGGTGTGTGTCTAGGACCTCACGGCCCTTCGCTTGAGGTCTGTGCACCTGCTGCCAACTGTACCTATAAAGAGGAATCAAGCGGTCACAGCCGCGGTGGCACCAACCGAGCGTGGTATCTTGGGCTGGCGCTGGGCACCTATTATCACAGCCCCGGGCCGTGGGCAGCAGGGTCTCCTCACAGGGGACACGTGGGCTCTGTCCGTCCAGGAGCCGGCGTGGGCAAGTGGTTCCTCTTTATGGGCTGACTCGAGCCCTTGGCCATCAGGGGCCCAGCTGGCCCCGGGCTTGGGCCCACCCAATCCTTGCGGGCTGCAGGCTCGCTCTTCTCACGAGTTCTGAGCTGGGGGCATGTGCCCGGACCTGCTCCCCAGACCCTTGTCCCAGGACAGGATCCGTGCATCCCCAACTTTGAGGCCCCCAGGCTTTCTGCCCCAAGCCCTGAAAGATGGGGATCAGGTGTCCCCCACCCCCTGGATCCCCCCAGCCCCCTAGCTGCTCCCCAGTCCGCTTTCACGAGAGGCCCCCGTCCCTGCCTTGGCCTCCGGCAGGAGGAGGCTTAATGACGAGCGGATCCCGCCAGCCTGCCTGGGGTGACGGGCCGCCACTCCATGACCGAACAACTGTAATAGGTGATGTGTATCTGGCAGGACGCGCGCGTTTAATAAAGTATTAACATGAAGGCAGATTGCTCCCGCTGCCGGGCGGGCGCAGAGCGGGATTAGGGAGGGCACAGGCCCTCCCCGGGGGAGGGGCCCAGAGACGCCCGGAGCCTGGGCTCTTGCACTTGGCAGGATAAATGTGCTTGGCCACAGGGGACCCTCAGGGACGTTTCTCCCAGGATCCCCGTGTCACAAGATCCTGCAGGCAGGAAAGGGGCTCTGAGGGAGGGGTCCTGGGGGGCGGGTGCCGATCCATTTTGGTGCTGAAGAGGTTCCTGAATGGCAGGGGTGAGGCGCAGCTGGTGTGGGGTGACCTTTAGGGGGACTTTCCAGCAGGCTGCCTTTCCATGCCCCGGAACTGCTAGTCCACACCCACCTTCCAGAACTTTCCTCGCCTCCCTGGATTGCAGGGTTTCTCGTTCTCGGCACCACTGACATTTGGGGCAGGCTGACCCTTGGTGTGGGGACTGCCCTGGGCAGAGGGTTCCGTCACGTCCTTGGCCTGCGCCCTCTAGATGCCAGTCTCTGGTCCCCTTCCAGGTAACACAGCCTAAATACGCCCTCAGTCCTCCGAAGTTGCCAATGTCCCATGGGGCTGGAGAGTCACCGCTGGTGCCTTGAGGAGGAGTCTGGTTCTCGGGGCCCCTGGGGCGGAGAGGTGGGGCCTCGCGGGACCCGGACGCCCGCCGCCCTGCAAACTGAGCAGCTCGGCTCGGGGGGCCTGAACTCGGGGCGTTGATTCTGCCAGAGGAACCCGTCCCCCAGTTCATGGTTAGGAAGCCGCTGCCACGGGAGTTCATTTAGCGCTGATGGATGGAGGTCCGGAGAGGAAACCGCACTTCATTCCGTCCACGTCTCCGAATAATAGGGTCAAGGAAACAAAATTGTTACTGAGCAAATTCCCTTTGCAGATTTCCAGGCCTTTCCGTGCCAGAATGAGGTCATCCAGACGGATGCTGGTCGCCTCTTGGAGAGAGAGAAAAATAAAAGACCAAAAAAAAAAATTAAAGATTCCTTTATTGTGCCTTTAGCTTCTGAGCCCAGCAATTAATTCTTCCATGCTAAAGGACTTCTGTGTTTATGAGGCATTATTATTTAATGTGGGCCTATTTTAAATGGTGATTTTTTTCATTAAGTTGCCTCGTTTTACTTATTAAGGCCGGTTTATAAGCTGGCTTAGACTGTGTTCCTGGAGTCATAACTATTTTTCTTTTAAAATCTTCCTTAATAACCTATCATCCATATTTTAAATTTTATTCTAAGTCACAGACGCCTCCCGTTGCTCACGCAAGTGTCCTCGTGACGCTGACTGGGGTCGGGGCGGTGGGGCCGCCCCCTCCGCACACCCTGGAAATCTCCACCCAGAAAACCAAACAGCGTCCAGCAGTGACGGCTCAGTCGCGGCCCTCGACGCCCTTGGGCCCTCTGCCCGGCTCTCAAGCCTGGCCCGGGTAGCAGCCTGCTGGTGGGAGCCCAGGGGGCCCGGGGCTGCAGGCCGGGCAGCAGAGGCCAGCTCCTCCGTGCCGCAGGGCCCTGTCTACCAGGTGCTGTCCCAGGCTCTCCACCCGAGCCGTCTCCCTGCGCCTGCCCAGTGGCACAGGGGAAACGGAAGCTCTGAGCCGTGAGCCGGCTCCCTTGGGGCGGTAGGGCTGGCGGGTGAGCACTGTCCCAGGGCAGTCAGGTTCCCAAGTTCAAGGTCATGTGTCTGGGCACCGTGGTCCCTGGCAACATCCCACCCAGAGGAGACCCCTTCCCATACAGGGGACGCTGTCCCCTGTATTTTCTCACCTTGATATCACCATCGTCCTGAGAAATTAAGCAGCCGGAGCCTGTTTTTCAGACAGATGACTGAGCCTCGGGGACGAGTAGGCACGTGCCTCTGTGTCCCTGGATGAAGCCTGGACCCTTCTGGACCCTTCTGCTTCAGGAGCTGAGCTGTCGCCCCCTCTCCCCCATCACTGACTGCCCACAGGGCCTGACGCGGTGGGTCCTCTGCCCAACACGGCCCTGGACAGCATGGTGTCAGGGCGTCTTGCGGGCGCCGTGTCCTGCGCCAGTCTCTCCTTCCCTCTGCGGCTCCAGTTGTTCTCTGGAGAAACCAAAGAGGATTAAGAAATGGCCGCCCCTCCCCTGGCCCCAGGCGCAGGTTCCGCAGGGCAAGGGTAGCTCGTCGGACGGACAGTCACAGAGAGGACCAAGGTGGCAGAAGGGTCCCAGGACTGTGTGTCCAGAGACCGGGGCCTGGTCTTCAAGGACCTGGTGGCTCTGAGACCTTGGCCAGGGCCTTTCTACCTGGCCTCGCTTGCTGCACCTGGGTGACCAGGTCCCACTCCTGGGTGGGAGCTGGCTGGGAATCTCCTCGGGGACAGACCCACATCCCTTGGTTGGTCGGCTTGTTCTGGTCCTCTCCCCCGCCCTTGTCTCTTCACTAAGAACTCTTGAGCACCTACTGTGTGCAGCGTATCAGGGACTGTATAACCACGCACCCCAGGACCCGGCGATCAACACAGCGGGCCCCTAGCTCCCACCCACATCGCGTCCACTGCGGACCACGGGAGGGCTTTCCTCCCCGCACCTGAGTCCCCGTCTCCGCCCCCTCATGGCGCCACCCTCCTCCAAGTCCTGAGTCCTCTCCACCGAGGTGGCCTCAGAGACAGGGAGATGGCGGTCTGTAGGGAACAGGCCCGGAAGCCATCTTGGCTGGGCAGGACTTGACCACGTGACTCTGGAGACTTCAGGGGACGCTGGGGAACGTACCTGGAGGAACAGGAGCGGGGGCACGGGTCGCGTGGCCGTCCGTGCGGTGGTTAGGGCCGAGACGTGTGGCTCAGAGTGGACATCATGTGCAAGACCAACATGCAGACAGCCCTGGGCCCCGGCGTGGACCCTGGTGAAGCTGGGACAGAGCCTGGGGTCCCAGGGGAGCCACCGCTGGCAGGTCTAGCAAGCCCCCTACAGGGGTCCATGCCCTTGACCTGTGGTCAGCCCCGCCCACGTGGCCTCATGGGGATTTTCCCACGGTCACCTTCCCTGGCGGACACTCAGAGAGCCGGGGACTGAGAGCCAAGTTCTGGGTCCCGCCAGCCTCAGTGTCTCCCACCCGCGAAATGGGAAGAGAAAGACCCACGTTGGCTTCTACCCGCAGGGAGCCCGGGTGGGGGCCGGGTGGGATCTGAGGGCCCGGAAGAGCCTTCCAAGTCTTATTAATAGTATAACCACGTCATTATCAATAATGAAACACAAATTAATAATAAATAAACAAACTGATGGTTAATAATACATAGGCCGTGAATAATACATAGCCCTACGAGGCTCGGGCACATCATCCCCGCTGACGAGGGGGATTCGATTAGCTGGCTGGGGTCACAGAGGGGGACGATTTCAGAGGAGCCTGGGAGGCCGGGGCAGGGGCTGGGTGTCCTCCGGAGTCAAGTACATCTCCCTGGAAATGCTGCCCAGTGTTTGAGGCCCCTGGTGGCCCAGAGCTGAGCTGACCTTCTGCCAGGGGAGGTGGGGAGCAGGAGTCGGGGCGAGGAGGTGGGGTACCTCTCCCTCTCGATGGTCTCTGATGGCTCAAATTCAGGCTGGGAAACCCGCAGTCCAGACACTGCCCGGCAGAACCGGGTCTCCCGGCCTCGGCTGCGCTGTTGAGTGTCCGCAGAACCTCCTGGTTCCCCGTGGGTTCGCTTGTCCCTCGGCAGTCCCGAATGCCAACAGCGTGGCCACAGCATGAGGACACCGTGGACAGACGTGCGCTTGGCCGTTCAGGAGTCCGCCCCCTGAAAGGCCACGTCGGGGGACACTGGCAAGCAAGGGTGGCGCCCTGCATGGATTCCGGCTGTGGTGGACCTGTGAGGGGGCACTAGGGGGTGACGTCGGGGTGCGTGCTGGGGATCCCTCCAGGTGCACGTTGTCTAAACTACAGCCCGAGGGGCGCTCTGAAGCCACCGGCTTGGTGACGGCGGAGAGCGTCGACCAGGAGCAGCACGGAGCCTGCCCCATCTGGGGACTAAGTGATTCAGGGCGTCTGAGGATCCGCCTGCAGGAGAGAGGGGCAGGGGTGAGTGAGGGGGAAGCAGACCTCGAGGGGCCTCGGGGGCGGGGTCACTTCGTCCCTAAAGCAGCGAGAGGGCAGGAGAGGCCCTGGTGCAAGGGTGACCGCCGGTCACTGGGCTGCAGCTCACTGGGCAGGTGCAGGGGACGGAGGCGCGCCCCAGTCCCCACTTAAGGTGCCCCTAGTCCGACGTTGGGGACAGACAGACAAAGAACCCTCTGCCGTGATCGAGATGCGGACGGGTCCATGGGCTCCGAGGAAGGAGAACAGACGCCCATAAATCAAGGCGAGGGTGACCGTGCCGTTGAACCTGGAAGGATGTGGACAGATGTCCCTAGATGAGCTCAGACAGACGGGCCGTCCAGGAGGAGGAGACGCCCGGCAGAAAGGAGAAGCCGGGGCTCTGGGAGGGCTGGGGGGCGGCAAGGTGGCAAAGCGCCATGTGAGACTGATGGAGTCGGAGGCCGCGAGAGGTAAGCCCATCAGGGACCCAGTTGGCCATGACGGGCTCCGAACTTGATCCTGAATTGGAAGCCAATGGGGCAGGAAATGGAACGGCATCAGCCGGAGACGGGAGAGGGGAGAGGGGCGTCCTCGTAGCTGCATTTTAGAAACATCACGGAGATTCCCGCGTGGCCAGCGCGTGAGGCGGACGAGGCTGGAGGCGGGGGACCGCCCGCCGGCTGTCGCAGGGTCCTGGGAGGATTTGAGGGCGTAAACCGGGCGGGACTGGCCCAAAGTGGAGCGTGATGGGCAGGTCTGAGAGCTGCTGGGAGCAGACTGACCCGTCTCAGAGGCAGGGGACCCGGTGGCCTTCTGCTCTTTGTTTAATGGCTTTCTTTTCCTAAAAGGTCCCCTCTGTCCTCGCCCCAGTTTCTGTCCATAACAGGGCGCGGGGGGCGCTGCGGTGGGCATGGCCGGGCAGTCCACCCAGCCCTTGGACCTGCCTGGAGCACCCAGCCACAGTCGTCGGTTGTAATGATGTTTATTAAGCCAGCGATTACCAGCGCCGGCGCGCAGGCCGCCGTCCCCAGGACTGCCGTGGGGCATTTGACCTCAGGAGGTGGGTGACCACTCTTCCCCATGAGTGCGCGGTGCTCTTACTGTCACAGGGACAGAAATCCCAGGCCTCCCGCACGGGGGGGGATCTGATGTGCCCCGACGCCCATGGTCCTCTCCAAGGGGGCCTCACGTCCAGCTGAGGAGAGGCCGCCCGCCACCCGCCCGCCTCACGGAGAGTCTTGGCCCGGCCTGCACTGGCTTCCGGGAGACAGGCCCTGGGTCCTCTGCCCACTTCTGTTCTCCCAGACACAGAGGGGACAGAGACTCTGCCCCTTCCCTCGGGGACTCCCAGCCCTGTCCCCTGCTCTTCCTCTCCACAGCCTTCGTGGTGTGAGTGATGTCCGGGGACAGGTGACAGCCTTTGTGGTGTGAGTGATGTCCGGGACAGGTGACAGCCTTTGTGGTGTGAGTGATGTCCGGGACAGGTGACAGCCTTTGTGGTGTGAGTGATGTCCGGGGACAGGTGACAGCCTTCGTGGTGTGAGTGATGTCCGGGGACAGGTGACAGCCTTCATGGTGTGAGTGATGTCCGGGACAGGTGACAGCCTTTGTGGTGTGAGTGATGTCCGGGACAGGTGACAGCCTTTGTGGTGTGAGTGATGTCCGGGGACAGGTGACAGCCTTCATGGTGTGAGTGATGTCCGGGGACAGGTGACAGCCTTCATGGTGTGAGTGATGTCCAGGGACAGGTGACAGCCTTTGTGGTGTGAGTGATGTCCGGGGACAGGTGACAGCCTTTGTGGTGTGAGTGATGTCCAGGGACAGGTGACAGCCTTCGTGGTGTGAGTGATGTCCAGGGACAGGTGACAGCCTTTGTGGTGTGAGTGATGTCCGGGACAGGTGACAGCCTTTGTGGTGTGAGTGATGTCCAGGGACAGGTGACAGCCTTTGTGGTGTGAGTGATGTCCGGGGACAGGTGACAGCCTTCATGGTGTGAGTGATGTCCGGGACAGGTGACAGCCTTTGTGGTGTGAGTGATGTCCAGGGACAGGTGACAGCCTTCGTGGTGTGAGTGATGTCCAGGGACAGGTGACAGCCTTTGTGGTGTGAGTGATGTCCGGGGACAGGTGACAGCCTTCATGGTGTGAGTGATGTCCGGGGACAGGTGACAGCCTTCATGGTGTGAGTGATGTCCGGGGACAGGTGACAGCCTTCGTGGTGTGAGTGATGTCCAGGGACAGGTGACAGCCTTCATGGTGTGAGTGATGTCCGGGGACAGGTGACAGCCTTCATGGTGTGAGTGATGTCCGGGGACAGGTGACAGCCTTCGTGGTGTGAGTGATGTCCGGGGACAGGTGACAGCCTTTGTGGTGTGAGTGATGTCCGGGGACAGGTGACAGCCTTCGTGGTGTGAGTGATGTCCGGGGACAGGTGACAGCCTTTGTGGTGTGAGTGATGTCCGGGGACAGGTGACAGCCTTTGTGGTGTGAGTGATGTCCAGGACAGGTGACAGCCTTTGTGGTGTGAGTGATGTCCGGGGACAGGTGACAGCCTTCATGGTGTGAGTGATGTCCGGGGACAGGTGACAGCCTTCATGGTGTGAGTGATGTCCGGGGACAGGTGACAGCCTTCGTGGTGTGAGTGATGTCCGGGGACAGGTGACAGCCTTTGTGGTGTGAGTGATGTCCGGGGACAGGTGACAGCCTTCGTGGTGTGAGTGATGTCCGGGGACAGGTGACAGCCTTTGTGGTGTGAGTGATGTCCGGGGACAGGTGACAGCCTTCGTGGTGTGAGTGATGTCCCGGGACAGGTGACAGCCTTCGTGGTGTGAGTGATGTCCGGGACAGGTGACAGCCTTCGTGGTGTGAGTGATGTCCGGGGACAGGTGACAGCCTTTGTGGTGTGAGTGATGTCCGGGACAGGTGACAGCCTTCGTGGTGTGAGTGATGTCCGGGGACAGGTGACAGCCTTTGTGGTGTGAGTGATGTCCAGGGACAGGTGACAGCCTTCGTGGTGTGAGTGATGTCCGGGACAGGTGACAGCCTTTGTGGTGTGAGTGATGTCCGGGACAGGTGACAGCCTTCGTGGTGTGAGTGATGTCCGGGACAGGTGACAGCCTTTGTGGTGTGAGTGATGTCCGGGACAGGTGACAGCCTTTGTGGTGTGAGTGATGTCCGGGGACAGGTGACAGCCTTCGTGGTGTGAGTGATGTCCGGGGACAGGTGACAGCCTTTGTGGTGTGAGTGATGTCCGGGACAGGTGACAGCCTTCATGGTGTGAGTGATGTCCGGGACAGGTGACAGCCTTTGTGGTGTGAGTGATGTCCGGGGACAGGTGACAGCCTTTGTGGTGTGAGTGATGTCCGGGACAGGTGACAGCCTTCGTGGTGTGAGTGATGTCCGGGACAGGTGACAGCCTTTGTGGTGTGAGTGATGTCCGGGACAGGTGACAGCCTTCGTGGTGTGAGTGATGTCCGGGACAGGTGACAGCCTTTGTGGTGTGAGTGATGTCCGGGACAGGTGACAGCCTTCGTGGTGTGAGTGATGTCCGGGACAGGTGACAGCCTTTGTGGTGTGAGTGATGTCCGGGACAGGTGACAGCCTTCGTGGTGTGAGTGATGTCCGGGGACAGGTGACAGCCTTTGTGGTGTGAGTGATGTCCGGGACAGGTGACAGCCTTCGTGGTGTGAGTGATGTCCGGGACAGGTGACAGCCTTCGTGGTGTGAGTGATGTCCGGGGACAGGTGACAGCCTTCATGGTGTGAGTGATGTCCGGGGACAGGTGACAGCCTTCGTGGTGTGAGTGATGTCCAGGGACAGGTGACAGCCTTTGTGGTGTGAGTGATGTCCGGGGACAGGTGACAGCCTTTGTGGTGTGAGTGATGTCCGGGGACAGGTGACAGCCTTCGTGGTGTGAGTGATGTCCGGGGACAGGTGACAGCCTTTGTGGTGTGAGTGATGTCCGGGACAGGTGACAGCCTTTGTGGTGTGAGTGATGTCCGGGGACAGGTGACAGCCTTCGTGGTGTGAGTGATGTCCGGGGACAGGTGACAGCCTTTGTGGTGTGAGTGATGTCCAGGGACAGGTGACAGCCTTCGTGGTGTGAGTGATGTCCGGGGACAGGTGACAGCCTTCGTGGTGTGAGTGATGTCCGGGACAGGTGACAGCCTTCGTGGTGTGAGTGATGTCCGGGGACAGGTGACAGCCTTTGTGGTGTGAGTGATGTCCGGGACAGGTGACAGCCTTCGTGGTGTGAGTGATGTCCGGGGACAGGTGACAGCCTTTGTGGTGTGAGTGATGTCCAGGGACAGGTGACAGCCTTCGTGGTGTGAGTGATGTCCGGGACAGGTGACAGCCTTTGTGGTGTGAGTGATGTCCGGGACAGGTGACAGCCTTCGTGGTGTGAGTGATGTCCGGGACAGGTGACAGCCTTCGTGGTGTGAGTGATGTCCGGGACAGGTGACAGCCTTTGTGGTGTGAGTGATGTCCGGGGACAGGTGACAGCCTTCGTGGTGTGAGTGATGTCCGGGGACAGGTGACAGCCTTTGTGGTGTGAGTGATGTCCGGGGACAGGTGACAGCCTTTGTGGTGTGAGTGATGTCCGGGACAGGTGACAGCCTTTGTGGTGTGAGTGATGTCCGGGGACAGGTGACAGCCTTCATGGTGTGAGTGATGTCCGGGGACAGGTGACAGCCTTCATGGTGTGAGTGATGTCCGGGGACAGGTGACAGCCTTCGTGGTGTGAGTGATGTCCGGGGACAGGTGACAGCCTTTGTGGTGTGAGTGATGTCCGGGGACAGGTGACAGCCTTCGTGGTGTGAGTGATGTCCGGGGACAGGTGACAGCCTTTGTGGTGTGAGTGATGTCCGGGACAGGTGACAGCCTTTGTGGTGTGAGTGATGTCCGGGGACAGGTGACAGCCTTCGTGGTGTGAGTGATGTCCGGGGACAGGTGACAGCCTTTGTGGTGTGAGTGATGTCCGGGGACAGGTGACAGCCTTCGTGGTGTGAGTGATGTCCGGGACAGGTGACAGCCTTCGTGGTGTGAGTGATGTCCAGGGACAGGTGACAGCCTTCGTGGTGTGAGTGATGTCCGGGGACAGGTGACAGCCTTCGTGGTGTGAGTGATGTCCGGGGACAGGTGACAGCCTTTGTGGTGTGAGTGATGTCCGGGACAGGTGACAGCCTTCGTGGTGTGAGTGATGTCCAGGGACAGGTGACAGCCTTCGTGGTGTGAGTGATGTCCGGGGACAGGTGACAGCCTTTGTGGTGTGAGTGATGTCCAGGGACAGGTGACAGCCTTCGTGGTGTGAGTGATGTCCGGGACAGGTGACAGCCTTTGTGGTGTGAGTGATGTCCGGGACAGGTGACAGCCTTTGTGGTGTGAGTGATGTCCGGGACAGGTGACAGCCTTCGTGGTGTGAGTGATGTCCAGGGACAGGTGACAGCCTTCGTGGTGTGAGTGATGTCCGGGGACAGGTGACAGCCTTTGTGGTGTGAGTGATGTCCAGGGACAGGTGACAGCCTTCGTGGTGTGAGTGATGTCCGGGACAGGTGACAGCCTTTGTGGTGTGAGTGATGTCCGGGACAGGTGACAGCCTTTGTGGTGTGAGTGATGTCCGGGACAGGTGACAGCCTTTGTGGTGTGAGTGATGTCCGGGACAGGTGACAGCCTTCATGGTGTGAGTGATGTCCGGGGACAGGTGACAGCCTTTGTGGTGTGAGTGATGTCCGGGGACAGGTGACAGCCTTCGTGGTGTGAGTGATGTCCGGGGACAGGTGACAGCCTTTGTGGTGTGAGTGATGTCCGGGGACAGGTGACAGCCTTCGTGGTGTGAGTGATGTCCGGGACAGGTGACAGCCTTTGTGGTGTGAGTGATGTCCGGGGACAGGTGACAGCCTTCGTGGTGTGAGTGATGTCCGGGGACAGGTGACAGCCTTTGTGGTGTGGAGTGATGTCCGGGGACAGGTGACAGCCTTTGTGGTGTGAGTGATGTCCGGGGACAGGTGACAGCCTTTGTGGTGTGAGTGATGTCCGGGGACAGGTGACAGCCTTTGTGGTGTGAGTGATGTCCGGGACAGGTGACAGCCTTTGTGGTGTGAGTGATGTCCGGGGACAGGTGACAGCCTTTGTGGTGTGAGTGATGTCCGGGGACAGGTGACAGCCTTTGTGGTGTGAGTGATGTCCGGGGACAGGTGACAGCCTTCATGGTGTGAGTGATGTCCGGGACAGGTGACAGCCTTCGTGGTGTGAGTGATGTCCGGGACAGGTGACAGCCTTTGTGGTGTGAGTGATGTCCAGGGACAGGTGACAGCCTTCGTGGTGTGAGTGATGTCCGGGGACAGGTGACAGCCTTTGTGGTGTGAGTGATGTCCAGGGACAGGTGACAGCCTTCGTGGTGTGAGTGATGTCCGGGGACAGGTGACAGCCTTTGTGGTGTGAGTGATGTCCGGGGACAGGTGACAGCCTTCATGGTGTGAGTGATGTCCGGGGACAGGTGACAGCCTTCGTGGTGTGAGTGATGTCCAGGGACAGGTGACAGCCTTTGTGGTGTGAGTGATGTCCAGGGACAGGTGACAGCCTTCGTGGTGTGAGTGATGTCCGGGGACAGGTGACAGCCTTCGTGGTGTGAGTGATGTCCGGGACAGGTGACAGCCTTTGTGGTGTGAGTGATGTCCGGGGACAGGTGACAGCCTTTGTGGTGTGAGTGATGTCCGGGGACAGGTGACAGCCTTTGTGGTGTGAGTGATGTCCGGGACAGGTGACAGCCTTTGTGGTGTGAGTGATGTCCGGGGACAGGTGACAGCCTTTGTGGTGTGAGTGATGTCCGGGACAGGTGACAGCCTTTGTGGTGTGAGTGATGTCCGGGGACAGGTGACAGCCTTTGTGGTGTGAGTGATGTCCGGGGACAGGTGACAGCCTTTGTGGTGTGAGTGATGTCCGGGGACAGGTGACAGCCTTCATGGTGTGAGTGATGTCCGGGACAGGTGACAGCCTTCGTGGTGTGAGTGATGTCCGGGACAGGTGACAGCCTTTGTGGTG
The DNA here is from genome assembly GCF_048772815.1 of Callospermophilus lateralis. Lineage (NCBI taxonomy): Eukaryota > Metazoa > Chordata > Mammalia > Rodentia > Sciuridae > Callospermophilus > Callospermophilus lateralis. The sequence goes on along the minus strand of NC_135311.1, from coordinate 131,963,658 downwards.
TGAGTGATGTCCAGGGACAGGTGACAGCCTTCGTGGTGTGAGTGATGTCCGGGGACAGGTGACAGCCTTTGTGGTGTGAGTGATGTCCAGGGACAGGTGACAGCCTTCGTGGTGTGAGTGATGTCCGGGGACAGGTGACAGCCTTTGTGGTGTGAGTGATGTCCAGGGACAGGTGACAGCCTTCATGGTGTGAGTGATGTCCGGGGACAGGTGACAGCCTTCGTGGTGTGAGTGATGTCCAGGGACAGGTGACAGCCTTTGTGGTGTGAGTGATGTCCGGGGACAGGTGACAGCCTTTGTGGTGTGAGTGATGTCCGGGGACAGGTGACAGCCTTCGTGGTGTGAGTGATGTCCGGGGACAGGTGACAGCCTTTGTGGTGTGAGTGATGTCCGGGACAGGTGACAGCCTTTGTGGTGTGAGTGATGTCCGGGGACAGGTGACAGCCTTCGTGGTGTGAGTGATGTCCGGGGACAGGTGACAGCCTTTGTGGTGTGAGTGATGTCCAGGGACAGGTGACAGCCTTCGTGGTGTGAGTGATGTCCGGGGACAGGTGACAGCCTTCGTGGTGTGAGTGATGTCCGGGGACAGGTGACAGCCTTTGTGGTGTGAGTGATGTCCAGGGACAGGTGACAGCCTTCGTGGTGTGAGTGATGTCCGGGGACAGGTGACAGCCTTCGTGGTGTGAGTGATGTCCGGGGACAGGTGACAGCCTTTGTGGTGTGAGTGATGTCCGGGGACAGGTGACAGCCTTTGTGGTGTGAGTGATGTCCGGGGACAGGTGACAGCCTTCGTGGTGTGAGTGATGTCCGGGACAGGTGACAGCCTTTGTGGTGTGAGTGATGTCCGGGGACAGGTGACAGCCTTCGTGGTGTGAGTGATGTCCGGGGACAGGTGACAGCCTTCGTGGTGTGAGTGATGTCCAGGGACAGGTGACAGCCTTCGTGGTGTGAGTGATGTCCGGGACAGGTGACAGCCTTTGTGGTGTGAGTGATGTCCGGGACAGGTGACAGCCTTTGTGGTGTGAGTGATGTCCGGGGACAGGTGACAGCCTTTGTGGTGTGAGTGATGTCCGGGGACAGGTGACAGCCTTTGTGGTGTGAGTGATGTCCGGGGACAGGTGACAGCCTTTGTGGTGTGAGTGATGTCCGGGGACAGGTGACAGCCTTCGTGGTGTGAGTGATGTCCGGGACAGGTGACAGCCTTTGTGGTGTGAGTGATGTCCGGGGACAGGTGACAGCCTTCGTGGTGTGAGTGATGTCCGGGGACAGGTGACAGCCTTCGTGGTGTGAGTGATGTCCGGGGACAGGTGACAGCCTTCGTGGTGTGAGTGATGTCCGGGGACAGGTGACAGCCTTCGTGGTGTGAGTGATGTCCAGGGACAGGTGACAGCCTTTGTGGTGTGAGTGATGTCCAGGGACAGGTGACAGCCTTCGTGGTGTGAGTGATGTCCGGGACAGGTGACAGCCTTTGTGGTGTGAGTGATGTCCAGGGACAGGTGACAGCCTTCGTGGTGTGAGTGATGTCCGGGACAGGTGACAGCCTTCATGGTGTGAGTGATGTCCCGGGGACAGGTGACAGCCTTCATGGTGTGAGTGATGTCCGGGGACAGGTGACAGCCTTTGTGGTGTGAGTGATGTCCGGGGACAGGTGACAGCCTTTGTGGTGTGAGTGATGTCCGGGACAGGTGACAGCCTTCGTGGTGTGAGTGATGTCCAGGGACAGGTGACAGCCTTTGTGGTGTGAGTGATGTCCGGGGACAGGTGACAGCCTTCGTGGTGTGAGTGATGTCCAGGGACAGGTGACAGCCTTCATGGTGTGAGTGATGTCCGGGGACAGGTGACAGCCTTCATGGTGTGAGTGATGTCCGGGGACAGGTGACAGCCTTCGTGGTGTGAGTGATGTCCGGGGACAGGTGACAGCCTTCGTGGTGTGAGTGATGTCCGGGGACAGGTGACAGCCTTTGTGGTGTGAGTGATGTCCGGGGACAGGTGACAGCCTTTGTGGTGTGAGTGACGTCCGGGGACAGGTGACAGCCTTCGTGGTGTGAGTGATGTCCGGGGACAGGTGACAGCCTTTGTGGTGTGAGTGATGTCCGGGACAGGTGACAGCCTTCGTGGTGTGAGTGATGTCCGGGACAGGTGACAGCCTTCGTGGTGTGAGTGATGTCCGGGACAGGTGACAGCCTTTGTGGTGTGAGTGATGTCCAGGGACAGGTGACAGCCTTCGTGGTGTGAGTGATGTCCGGGGACAGGTGACAGCCTTTGTGGTGTGAGTGATGTCCAGGGACAGGTGACAGCCTTCGTGGTGTGAGTGATGTCCGGGGACAGGTGACAGCCTTTGTGGTGTGAGTGATGTCCGGGACAGGTGACAGCCTTTGTGGTGTGAGTGATGTCCGGGACAGGTGACAGCCTTTGTGGTGTGAGTGATGTCCGGGACAGGTGACAGCCTTCATGGTGTGAGTGATGTCCGGGGACAGGTGACAGCCTTTGTGGTGTGAGTGATGTCCAGGGACAGGTGACAGCCTTTGTGGTGTGAGTGATGTCCGGGGACAGGTGACAGCCTTTGTGGTGTGAGTGATGTCCGGGACAGGTGACAGCCTTTGTGGTGTGAGTGATGTCCAGGGACAGGTGACAGCCTTTGTGGTGTGAGTGATGTCCGGGGACAGGTGACAGCCTTCGTGGTGTGAGTGATGTCCAGGGACAGGTGACAGCCTTCATGGTGTGAGTGATGTCCGGGGACAGGTGACAGCCTTCATGGTGTGAGTGATGTCCGGGGACAGGTGACAGCCTTCATGGTGTGAGTGATGTCCGGGGACAGGTGACAGCCTTCGTGGTGTGAGTGATGTCCGGGGACAGGTGACAGCCTTTGTGGTGTGAGTGATGTCCGGGGACAGGTGACAGCCTTTGTGGTGTGAGTGATGTCCGGGGACAGGTGACAGCCTTCGTGGTGTGAGTGATGTCCGGGGACAGGTGACAGCCTTCGTGGTGTGAGTGATGTCCGGGACAGGTGACAGCCTTCGTGGTGTGAGTGATGTCCGGGACAGGTGACAGCCTTCGTGGTGTGAGTGATGTCCGGGACAGGTGACAGCCTTTGTGGTGTGAGTGATGTCCAGGGACAGGTGACAGCCTTCGTGGTGTGAGTGATGTCCGGGGACAGGTGACAGCCTTTGTGGTGTGAGTGATGTCCAGGGACAGGTGACAGCCTTCGTGGTGTGAGTGATGTCCGGGGACAGGTGACAGCCTTTGTGGTGTGAGTGATGTCCGGGACAGGTGACAGCCTTTGTGGTGTGAGTGATGTCCGGGACAGGTGACAGCCTTTGTGGTGTGAGTGATGTCCGGGACAGGTGACAGCCTTCATGGTGTGAGTGATGTCCGGGGACAGGTGACAGCCTTTGTGGTGTGAGTGATGTCCAGGGACAGGTGACAGCCTTTGTGGTGTGAGTGATGTCCGGGGACAGGTGACAGCCTTTGTGGTGTGAGTGATGTCCGGGACAGGTGACAGCCTTTGTGGTGTGAGTGATGTCCAGGGACAGGTGACAGCCTTCGTGGTGTGAGTGATGTCCGGGGACAGGTGACAGCCTTCGTGGTGTGAGTGATGTCCGGGGACAGGTGACAGCCTTTGTGGTGTGAGTGATGTCCGGGACAGGTGACAGCCTTTGTGGTGTGAGTGATGTCCGGGGACAGGTGACAGCCTTTGTGGTGTGAGTGATGTCCGGGACAGGTGACAGCCTTTGTGGTGTGAGTGATGTCCGGGGACAGGTGACAGCCTTTGTGGTGTGAGTGATGTCCGGGGACAGGTGACAGCCTTCGTGGTGTGAGTGATGTCCGGGACAGGTGACAGCCTTTGTGGTGTGAGTGATGTCCGGGGACAGGTGACAGCCTTCGTGGTGTGAGTGATGTCCGGGGACAGGTGACAGCCTTCGTGGTGTGAGTGATGTCCAGGGACAGGTGACAGCCTTCGTGGTGTGAGTGATGTCCGGGACAGGTGACAGCCTTCGTGGTGTGAGTGATGTCCGGGGACAGGTGACAGCCTTTGTGGTGTGAGTGATGTCCGGGGACAGGTGACAGCCTTTGTGGTGTGAGTGATGTCCGGGGACAGGTGACAGCCTTTGTGGTGTGAGTGATGTCCGGGGACAGGTGACAGCCTTTGTGGTGTGAGTGATGTCCGGGGACAGGTGACAGCCTTCGTGGTGTGAGTGATGTCCGGGACAGGTGACAGCCTTTGTGGTGTGAGTGATGTCCGGGGACAGGTGACAGCCTTCGTGGTGTGAGTGATGTCCGGGGACAGGTGACAGCCTTCGTGGTGTGAGTGATGTCCGGGGACAGGTGACAGCCTTCGTGGTGTGAGTGATGTCCGGGGACAGGTGACAGCCTTCGTGGTGTGAGTGATGTCCAGGGACAGGTGACAGCCTTTGTGGTGTGAGTGATGTCCAGGGACAGGTGACAGCCTTCGTGGTGTGAGTGATGTCCGGGACAGGTGACAGCCTTTGTGGTGTGAGTGATGTCCGGGGACAGGTGACAGCCTTTGTGGTGTGAGTGATGTCCGGGGACAGGTGACAGCCTTTGTGGTGTGAGTGATGTCCGGGGACAGGTGACAGCCTTCGTGGTGTGAGTGATGTCCGGGGACAGGTGACAGCCTTTGTGGTGTGAGTGATGTCCGGGACAGGTGACAGCCTTCGTGGTGTGAGTGATGTCCGGGACAGGTGACAGCCTTCGTGGTGTGAGTGATGTCCGGGACAGGTGACAGCCTTTGTGGTGTGAGTGATGTCCAGGGACAGGTGACAGCCTTCGTGGTGTGAGTGATGTCCGGGGACAGGTGACAGCCTTTGTGGTGTGAGTGATGTCCAGGGACAGGTGACAGCCTTCGTGGTGTGAGTGATGTCCGGGGACAGGTGACAGCCTTTGTGGTGTGAGTGATGTCCGGGGACAGGTGACAGCCTTCGTGGTGTGAGTGATGTCCGGGGACAGGTGACAGCCTTCGTGGTGTGAGTGATGTCCGGGACAGGTGACAGCCTTTGTGGTGTGAGTGATGTCCGGGGACAGGTGACAGCCTTCGTGGTGTGAGTGATGTCCGGGACAGGTGACAGCCTTCGTGGTGTGAGTGATGTCCGGGGACAGGTGACAGCCTTTGTGGTGTGAGTGATGTCCGGGACAGGTGACAGCCTTTGTGGTGTGAGTGATGTCCGGGACAGATGACAGCCTTCGTGGTGTGAGTGATGTCCGGGGACAGGTGACAGCCTTTGTGGTGTGAGTGATGTCCGGGACAGGTGACAGCCTTCGTGGTGTGAGTGATGTCCGGGACAGGTGACAGCCTTTGTGGTGTGAGTGATGTCCGGGGACAGGTGACAGCCTTCGTGGTGTGAGTGATGTCCGGGACAGGTGACAGCCTTCGTGGTGTGAGTGATGTCCGGGGACAGGTGACAGCCTTTGTGGTGTGAGTGATGTCCGGGGACAGGTGACAGCCTTCGTGGTGTGAGTGATGTCCGGGGACAGGTGACAGCCTTCGTGGTGTGAGTGATGTCCGGGACAGGTGACAGCCTTCGTGGTGTGAGTGATGTCCGGGGACAGGTGACAGCCTTCGTGGTGTGAGTGATGTCCGGGGACAGGTGACAGCCTTTGTGGTGTGAGTGATGTCCGGGGACAGGTGACAGCCTTTGTGGTGTGAGTGATGTCCGGGGACAGGTGACAGCCTTCGTGGTGTGAGTGATGTCCGGGACAGGTGACAGCCTTCGTGGTGTGAGTGATGTCCGGGGACAGGTGACAGCCTTTGTGGTGTGAGTGATGTCCGGGGACAGGTGACAGCCTTCGTGGTGTGAGTGATGTCCGGGGACAGGTGACAGCCTTTGTGGTGTGAGTGATGTCCGGGGACAGGTGACAGCCTTCGTGGTGTGAGTGATGTCCGGGACAGGTGACAGCCTTCGTGGTGTGAGTGATGTCCGGGGACAGGTGACAGCCTTTGTGGTGTGAGTGATGTCCAGGGACAGGTGACAGCCTTCGTGGTGTGAGTGATGTCCGGGACAGGTGACAGCCTTCGTGGTGTGAGTGATGTCCAGGGACAGGTGACAGCCTTTGTGGTGTGAGTGATGTCCAGGGACAGGTGACAGCCTTTGTGGTGTGAGTGATGTCCAGGGACAGGTGACAGCCTTCGTGGTGTGAGTGATGTCCGGGACAGGTGACAGCCTTCGTGGTGTGAGTGATGTCCGGGGACAGGTGACAGCCTTCGTGGTGTGAGTGATGTCCGGGGACAGGTGACAGCCATGACTGGGCCAATTCATTGGTTTAGAGCCGTTTCAGAGGATGTGTGTCCAGGATGTAGGGAACAAATTGGCCAGTCCAGCCCTGGGTCCCTGCTGGTGCCACCAGGTCCTCAGACGTCTCCCCGGCCCAGAGTCCTCACCTCCCCACTTCCTCTGCTGGATCTGAACTTGGACCTGGCTTCAGCCGTCAGCCATCCCGTACTCTCCTCGTGGAGACCTGTGTCCTGGGCTGTGGCAGGGTGTCTGAACCTGCTGCACCCCAAGCGCGACTTCTCCTGGGCTTCCTGGTCCCTCATCCTCCCCCCAACCTGTGTTTTCAGCTTCTCTGTTTGGAATCAAGGGTGGGTAGCCTCCTGTGAGATGGCCGGAAGTGGGCAGGCATTCTGTGATCATGAGGAAGCCATTCAGCCTCTCTGAGCCTCAGTCTCCTCACCTCTAAAACGGGACACTATCCCACAGGGTCAGAAAGATGATCAATGAGATAGTAATCACAGAAATCCTTGGAAAACTGCCAGGTGTGAATCCCATGTTCATTGTTTTCAACAAATATTTATTTGGCTTCTAAAGAAGTGCCGGTCGCTGTCCTAGATTCTCAGGATAAAGTAGTGGTTAAACCTGTGAAGTCAAGGGCTGCTCAATCTGAGGGACGGGTCGAGCCGGCCTCTCTTGATCTCTCACTAATTCCTCTGCGAACCCCGGGCAGAACTTGTGGATTCCTATTTCAAAGCTCCCTGAAGGCCGAGCAGGAATTCCCCAAGCCCAGAGTGAGGGACAAGGCTGGGGACAGCCTGGAGGCGTGACCGGCTGAGGAGTGAGATGAGAGAGGCTGGAGGGGACCGGGCCTGGGCAGGCCTCCTGGGAGGGAGCCCTGGGAGGCCCTCGGGGAGGCCGGGGCTGTGCATCTCAGGGACACAGCTGGGAGTGTGCGTGGGCACGTGAGGAACAGGGTGCGTCTTGGCGGCAGGCCGCGTTCTTGGTGCCTGCCTCACAGCGTGGCGCGAGGCCCGAGTGGCCAGCACCTGGGTGAGCAGGAGGAGTCACCCCTGTCCCCGTCCACTCCACAGCTCCACTGACCCACGGAGCTCGCGTCCCAGAAGGAGAGGCAGATGGACAGACAGACACCACGCTCCAGCGTGACACCCGCTGCCCACTGAACAGCACAGGGGGAGGCAGGAGGGGAAGTGCCTAGGCAGGCTGCGGCCGTGGCTCCGTGGTGCAGCGCTTGCCCGGCCCGTGGGAGGCCCTGGCTTCCCTGCCCAGCACAGGGGGCTGCAGCCAGGGGCGCCGAGGACCGGGCGTCGCTGTGAGACGTCCCCGACCCTGGATAGGAGCAATCAGTCGTGCGGGGTGCCCTGCTAAAGATGGCTCCAGGGTGCAGGAGGTTAAGGGAAACTCCTACCATGGCCTCAGCTTGGAGGGTCCTAACCAGCGTCAGGGCCTTTGCACTTACCGTGCTCCGTGCTCCATCCGGAATGCTCTCCCCTAGAAACCTACGTGGCTCCCTCCTTCCCTTACCCCAGCCTCCCCAGAGAGGCCTCTGGGGTGTGTCTGGAGCAGCCCCGCCCCTTCCTCTCCTAACCACCCCCAGGTGTCCTCTGTCATTGTCAGCTCGGTGTGTCTGTGGTCACCCATGTACCCGTGCCTAGAGCCTGCCTGGCCCAGAGCAGGTTCAGTGAATATCGTCCCGACTCGGAAGGACAAGGGGAGGGAGAGGTTCCGCGAAGCCCTGAGGTGGCCCAGGTGTGACTGTCCTGCCCACCTTTTCTCAAGGTTAATTGATGACAGAAATCCCAGGACCTCACCATGGATCCAGGGTCGGGGAAATGGCCGCTCAGCACCCTCCCCAGGTCGCCCCTCGCAGTCCCCAGCCCCTCCCCTGCCGCTCCGCCCTCTGCTCTCCTGGCACGCCCTGCGGGTCCCCTGGCTCAGGCATCTGCTCCCCCGTCCCCAAGCCTCAGCTTCCCCCACCCCCCGAGCTGCCGCCATCCGCTCCCCACCCCACGCCCGCACCTGTGGTTCCCTGGTGGCTTGCCAGCCCACGGCGCCCTCCCTGGGCCCTGGCCGGCCTCCTGTGGCCGCCATCTGTGCCCGCGGCAGGCCGGGCTGCATCCGAGGTATGGCCTTCCCTGCGCCTGCCGGTGGGAGGGGACGTCCCTGGTCTCAGGCCATCAGCACGTGGACCGACGGTGCTCGGCTCTCACCAGGGTCTTCACAGGTGACAAGCAGAAGGGCCGCCCCACGGGAAAGGTGAGCGCGTGGCCGCCGCGTGGGCCTGGAGCTGTGGCCAACAGGATCAGGAGCTCAAATCTTGTCAGGGTCCCCCCAGGAAAGCCCCCAGCTGAGGCAGGAAGAAGAAAGCCCACGTTGTCCATCTGTAGCGTTTCCTCCCACCTCTTCCTCGAGTGGAGGGTCTGTGACCGCGTGGTGCTTATCGCGGGCCCAGGGCTGGGTCTGAATCCAGCTCTGGCACTAGAGCTGTGCAATCTGGGCAGTTACTTGACCTCTCTGTTTTCCTACCGCACGTGGGACTCATGACAGCTCCTCTCTCCGAGCCCGTCGTTTTCGACGAGTGAATGTGTGAGAAGCGCTTAGCCCGGCGCCTGGCCAGCTGGGGCCTGGACCCTTGGCCATCGTTGCTAGCTCACGTCTGGACTCGGCCTGCCTTGGAGGACCCCTGTCATCACTGGGCTTGCTCCTTCTGAGGGTGGCTTTGTTTGTCATGCCCCCGGCCCCTCCTGTAGCCCTGAGCCTTCTGTCCCCATCTTCACTTGCCCTGTGAGTTGTGGAGGCTCGGCCGTGCCTGTGTCCCCTCTGCCTGCCGCCTCCTTCCTGGCCAGGGTCTGCACAGAGCAGGGAGCCGGTGAGCTGAGGGACAGTGGGAAGGAAGAGTCCCAAGGTGGACCCCTCTGGTGTCCCCGCCAGCCTGACCTTGGCCTAAGTCAGACTGCGGATGGGGAGCCCAGGCCTATCCCCCCTCTGGCCTGGGTCCTGGGGGTCCAGAGCCCTGGGCCACGAGGGTCCAATCCGACTCCAACTTCCAGATTGATCCTCTTGAGGTCGATTCTTGTTTTCTCCCTGGAGTGTTGTGACCATTAAGTCCCAGGCAGGGGTCAGGCCCCGGGCTCGATCCGCTCAGGTGGCCTGCACAATTGAAATCCCAGCCGACGCGGCCAGTTTTCTCGTTAATGCGATGGGACTGGATTGATGGCTCAGTCAATGGGGGGCATGAGCCTCTCAGAGGAGCCTGGTGCTCAGCCTGAGAACGGCGTCCCGCTGAGCAGGGGAGTGGGTCAGAGGTCTCACCAGGCTGGACACTGTGTGGAGGCCACAGGGTCCCCAAGGCGTGGCTACCAGGACAAGAGTCCCATCCCCGTGTGCCCAGGGGCTTGAGAGTCCTTCTAGGCGGCCACCTGTAGTCACCGTCTCCTCTGTGGGAGGGGCTGGACCTGCCTTGCCCTCCCTCGGGAGTTGGGGTGCGCACAATGGGCGGGGGGGTGTTAAGGAGGCCAGCGTTGGCCTCCAGGGCTCTCTCCCCGGGACTGTGATGGGGCACGTGCACTATGAGGCCAGGCACAGGGGTCCTCATGTGGCTCAGGACCTGGTTGCAGAGGGTGGCGAGGGATGAAGGGACCCCACGTGCGGGCCAAGGGGCAGCACGGACGGAGCTCTTTCTCTGGGGCGGCTCGTTGACACGCACTGAGGCAATCTGCAGGGGCCAGCAGGTCCTACCTTTGGGCATAAAATCATCCCAAGTAGACGTGATTTTGGTTTGGAGCCCTCGGGGGCCTGGAGGTGGCCGATGGGGAGACGTGGATGAGAGGCAGGGTCCCTCGCTGTCCACGGTTGTCAAGGGCCTCTGCCCCTCCCGCTCCCTCTCCCCACGGGCGGGGTCAGCCCTGGTCCACTCCCTACTCACCGCCTCTTCTCCTTCCCTCTGCAGGCTACCTGACCGTGAACATTGAGCCTCTGCCCCCTGTGGTGGCGGGGGATGCGGTGACCTTGAAGTGCAATTTCAAGACGGACGGTCGCATGCGCGAGATCGTATGGTACCGGGTAAGTGGTCACTGCTGTCCTTGCCGTGCCGGGGCTGACCGCAGCCCTTGGAGCCCCCAATACTCTCTCAGGTGTCGCTATGTTCTCGGCTCTGCCCTGGCCTGGAGTGGTCCCGGCCCTCTGCCAGGTCCCCATCAGGTGTGACACGCTCCTCAAAGACCACTTGCCCAAACTTCTGCTGTGCTCTCGGGATCCATCTCATTCTGGCCTCCTTTGTGTCCCTAAAAGGTCCCCTCTCTGAGGAAGCCCCACTAGTACCCACTTCGAAGTTACTGATAACACGGTGGGTCCTGGTGCCAGGGCACAACTAAGGAACCATTATGGTGGGATTCCAAGTAAGAGGCTTGGGGTAATGTTCTTGGCAAGGGAGAGGGAAGGAGAAGGCTCCCTGTCCTCTTTAAAATCACATTACAGAGATAATCTGCCATCTAATCCCATTACATGCAGGACCAGTCTGGTGTCTGGCACCATGGATTTAGGTCTGAGAAGGGAAGCGGTCAGAGATGAGCAGGGCTCATCAGTAACAGGAAGAAGAGCTCCTGGCCTTGGACACTGGGGGCCTTTACAATCTTTGTGGGTCTGGGTGGGGCACCCAGGATGCTCTCCTCTGCCACGAAGGGGCTGGGGCTGGGCTCTGGAGAAGGTACAGAGGCACATGATGCTCCTCTGCGTCATGCTCAGGTGTGCACAGCGGGGGTGCCACTCAGAACTCCCCTTCCATCAGCTAGGACTGGTGGGCAGCCTGTTTCAGTAAGACCCAGAGAGTAAATGCCTCCCTCTCTGCCCACCACGTGGTCTCTGTCTAAACCTCTCCCTCTACTCTTGTGCTGTGAAAACCGCCTCAGATAGCGTGTACGTGAGTGGGTACCGCTGTGGTCCCAGGGGGACATCGTGCATGGGCACCAAAACTTGAATTTTGTACGATTTTCACATGTTGCAAAATATTCCTCTTCTAACTTCTTTCTCAACTGTTCTAAAGGGTCCAAGCTGTTCTTAGCTCTCAGGCCGGACAGGAACAGGGTGCCGGCTGATCTGGCTCTGGGACTGTGGTCACAAACTCTGGTCTAAGACCACACTGTTGTAACATTGGCCAGCTGGGTCACCCTCTCTGCACATGGATAAGGAGGGAACCCCGGGCACCTGGCCACTCCTGGTCTCAGCTAAGAACTCTGTCCTCCCCTCCACCTGGCTCTCGGTCCAGCCTTGCGCGGGGCCAGCCCGTCCTCGCCGTTCTTTCTTGCATTTTTCTTCTTGGGCTCATCATTTACGGGTGAGTGCTGGGCTGTTGGCCGGGTCTCTGCTCCATCGCAGCCTCCTCGCCGTCCCTGCTCTGGGTCGGCTCCAGCGCTCTCCATGGGGTCCCCACAGGCGCAGCCCTGACACCAGGCACCCCACAGGAGCCTGGTCTTGCAGGAGGTGGCCTCCTGGACAGATGAGTGGGCCTGGGAGAGCCAAGGCCTGTGTGAAGGAGGCCCTGAACTGAATCACCAAGAGGCGTGTTTACAGGCTGTGGGGACTGCTTGGCTGACACAGGCTGCGAGCATCTCATTAGCACCTGGCAGAGGCACTGGGACAGATTAGCTCCAGCTCACTGCCAGGACCCTGGAACCGTGCCCCGCCTCCGCCCCCCTAGAAGGGATGGGGAAGGGGGCGTGGAAAGAAGGAGAGCTCCAGGGGGTGAAGGTGGCAGGGGGTGCCCACTGCCCTCCGTCACCTTGAAGCAGCTGTCTGCACTCTGGGTGGAAATCCAGTGTCACCGCCACACTCGGTGGCAGCTGCCAGACAAGGGACAGCGCCAGGTCCTGGCTGGGTCCCCATGTAGGAAACCAGGAGGCTCCCTGGGGTGGGGGAGGGGGAGGGAGGAGGAAGCAGCCCAGCTCCTGGGCTGGACGGACTTGCCTCTTCCTCTCCGCCCTGTCCCTGGTCCTGGGCACCGTCCGGGCCTCTGAACCCCCGCCTGCGGTGGCCGTCACTGCTTGAAGAATCAGTTACAGCTCTTACGGGCGTCGGGCCCTGCAGGCCAGGCTATGGTAGGCTGCTCTAATTAATTTATTTTATTTCACTTCACATCCTTTGACTGAGGGCCTCCAGAGTGGGGGTATGCAGATGTATGCAAATCACATGCAAATCACTCGCCAGAGCCAAAAGCCTGGGCCCTTTTAATTCTGTAACTGGTCGAGGGGGTGGGCGACTCTCCCTGGGACGGGGAGCCCACGTGCCCTGCCTGTGACGGAGAGCAGGGGCCAGAGGACGGAAGGAGATTCCAGGAAGTGGCTCCAGGCCGCCACCTTCTCTCTCCTGATGCCACTCTGGCGTCCCTCCCTGGTCCCCCTCTGTTCCCCAGGATCCAGCTGAAGGCAGAGAGATAAGGGCCGACTGGACAGGGCTCCGGGAGCCAGGGTCCCCGCCCGGGCCGCAGAAAAGCAGCAAGGAGCTCCTGCCTCCTGCCCCAGCTGGACCCTCCTGCGGCCCCTGCTCTGGCCCAGCCTGCCCCTGCCCCTGGCCAGCAGAGCTGCCCCCCTGCTGCTGTTTGTTTTCTAGCCACAAGCAGCTCCCCTCCCCCGCCCCGTGAATGAGCCTCAGAGCCCGGTTTGGAAAGAAGTGAATAGATTTACACAGGCCCCGCCAGGGCTGGGCTCCAGTCCCTTCAGAAGGGAAAAGCAGGGCATTGTGAAGGGCCGCGCTGCCTGCTCAGCCCAGGGTGGACGGAGCGGCCCCAAACCTGTGTGAAGGCCAGAGACGTTGTCTTAGCAATAGGAGCATCCCGAACTTTCCAAAGACGGAGTGAAGGGACCGGACTCTGCGGGGGACTGGGAGAGCCAGTAAAGTTGTGTGACCTACAGGGTCACTCCCTCTGAGTTCTCGAGACCTTTGGGCTGAACCTCAGAAGGTCTTGCCTGTGGACCTCGTGGGGAGGGAAGGAGAGGGGAGGGAGCGAGGGCGAGTCTTGGACACCTTGCCCATGGTCTGGCCACCTGGGAAGAGGCTCCGCCAGTTTGTAGATGATGCCAGAAATACAGAGTAAGCCCCCGGTGCACAGGAAGCCGACAGTCAGGATTACTATGTGTCATTCATTCTGGCCTAGGACAGTTCAATAGATTGACTGTTAGATGACAGCCTCCTACTGGCCAAGTCTGGAATTGCACCTCAGCTCTATTAGCCACTCTATATCCCCAGAGCTGTGTGCATGAGCTGTGAAGAAGGAGCCCGCGAGACTCAAACCTGGAGACAGACCCCTGCCGCTGTGGAAAAATCACGCAGAGATGGCGAGGAGTGCCATGACGCATCTTTAAACTGGCATGAACTTGTCAGACGACTACGGGGGCCCAGAACCCTCAGGGCCTGATGGCTCTCTTGACGTCTTGTTTGGGCTTTTGAGACCCGTAGCCCCTACCCTA